>NC_133530.1:63191307-63491307 GCF_048544455.1 Silene latifolia | reverse complement strand
CTCCCACAAGTTAGAGACTCAGCCGACAGTATAAAAACTTCCTCTTTTACAGACTCAAACTTCCCCAAACCCAAAACCTTAGCATGAATCGACGATACAAAAGATTGTGACGCCCCCGAATCAAACAAAACAAAGGTAGAGACACCATTAACAATTAAAGTACCCGTGATCACGTGAGCAACTCCTTCAGCAGATTTCTTCTCCATTATGAAAAGCTTGCCACTGGTCTTTTGTCCACCTCCCTGGACAGTACTAGCAGAAGTATTCGGCTTGGCAGCCAACCCCTGGTTGTTGTTTGTTGCTGGTTTCTGATATGAATTACCGCCATTGCGGTTAGCCCCAACGTTTTTGTTCTGACCTCCATGATTGTTCCATGACCCAGCCGGCCTGTTACTAGCATAACTCTGAGATGGACCCTGATAGAAACTCACTTGTGATGGCCTCTAGAAACCCCAGCCCACAGCACTGGTGCACTCATGTCTCTTGTGGCCCATACCGCCATAGTTAAAGCAAGATATTCCCCAACTGCTACCACCACCACCTCGGCCACGCCCATAGAAAGCTCCACCACTGAACCCCGACCCCGATGAGTAACCCTCATTTGGTTATGGTTGCCCCTCTTATTGCTAGACTGACCATGTATCAAGTTTTCCTCTTCTCGGGATCTCTCTCCCTGTTCTCCTTGGCCATCTCGACCAACCTCTTCGCTCTCCCGGCCCGCTCATACACTTCCTTAACACCAGTAAGAACTCCTACAGGCAGCTTCTCCATGATCTTATAAGTCAGACCCTTCTCAAACCTCAAAGCTTGGTTCTCCTGGTTCAACCCCATATCCTCAGCGTACCTACACTTTTCGTTGAAAGTATGGTAATACTCAGCCATAGTTTTATCTAGAGTCATTTTAAAATCCTCAAACTCCTCTCTGAGTTTGCTACAGACATGCTCAGGCACAAACTCTCGGTGCATAGCTCTGTTGAACTCAATCCAAGGTATAGCTGACTTCCCCTGTCTCACATACAGATCCAAGGCACTCTCCCTCACCTTATCCCACCATTTTCCAGCCGCATCTCTCAAGTAGAACGCAACTTGTTCCACTCTAAAGTCCTCAGGGCAATGAACCACATTAAGAATATTCTCCGTCTCCCTATGCCAATTGTCGAGCAAAATTGGCGCTCCGGTGCCCATGTATTCCTTTGGGTTGAAACGGTCTACGGTGACAGTCATCTTGGCAAAATGCACTCCAACCTTCTTATCCTTCCCAAACTTCTTTAAGGCCTCAGTCAGCGCCTCTTGATGCTCAAGCATCTTGGCAATCTCATCAACACTCATCATCTCGACCCTAGCATACAACGCAGATCTCTTCGACGGTATCTTTGAGCTATTTAAGAGAAGAGGTAAACATAAACACACATCCCATAACTGAAACACGTAGACGACCTGTACAGAACTTACTCGACTGAGCTCTCAACCCACTCGATCGAGTTGCCCACTTACTCGATCGAGTGCCTCGAATCTAGAACCTGACCAGAAAGCATCAAAAACCTCACTCGATGGAGTTGACCGCGCTCGATCGAGTGCTAAAAAACAGCAGACTATCCAGAAACGATATGCACCACACTCGATCGAGTCACACCCACTCGATTGAGTCCCTTACCTACTCGATCGAGTGCCCCCCCCCCCCCCAACTCGATCGAGTCATGCTGACTCTTATACTAGCCGCATGCTCAACTCAACTACTTTCCAACCAACTAAATATATAAAAGTCGATAAACATATGTGTATATATAACAAACAACATCCTATTTAACATGTTTCTAGTAAGCCACATTAGAAATCAATCATCATGAAATTCCGTTATTCATATCAACACATATACTCATGTTACTTACTCACTTTTCACCACAACATTCTCCATCCTCCACATGCATTCTTCCGTTTTTAGGAGTGTGACCTTGTAACACCCCAATACTCCAAGTACCTTACCAAGACAGCTTAAGGCATGGGAATTCTACCATCTCGGTTACTCGAGGCAATGTATATCAAATAGACATTAACGAAATGTACTTTATTAAATATATTTAAAGTGATACAAGTCCAAAACCAAAACTGCTAAAGAAAATACAATTGTTTCCCAAAAAATGTCAAACCAACTACAGTAAACAACTGTTAAAAACACAGTGGAAGACTTCTAGACATCTCGTGGTGACTCAACCCAGCTATCCCATGCGCATCAATCTCATACCTGCTCAATAACTGCTCACCATCGCTGAATGGATCACCAAAGTTTTCAAAACATTTAAACGGGGTCAGTTACTGAGTACACAAAAACAATACAACAGAAACAATACACAATCATCCAATCTACATCATAACTTCACAAACCTGACTACACACTTTAGTGTGTAGTCCTGCCAGAATACCCATCTCAACAAGTATTCCACACCGCCAATGGGGGACCGCGGCCGTTCCCACCTAAGCCCCGCTCATCTCATCCGAGCGATAACCCATGTTCCTAAATGTGCACATCCCCTCTGTGGAGGGTTCCACAGAGGGCGAACCAAGGGCGTGAACCCATTCTCGCAAGTGACTCCACTCAGCCGAGGGCGCACCGCGCGAACCACATACAATTGCACAACCAAATATATAATAACAATGTCAACACAAAACCAACATGTTATAGATCAACAGTAAACACAACCACCACCAACAATTATGTAACCAATAACCCAGTAGGGAAACCCTACCTGGAATAAGCAACCACAAGACCATCAAAAGCAGCTAATCAGTAATGCTCCTCTAGGAAACCTCCTCCTATAATCACATATACATATAATTACCATCTAATCGACATAATACTCCCAAAACCCCAATTCTACCCAATTAGGGTTTTAAAAAAACTAAATGAAATAATATAAAAATTATATAAGATTCTTACCCTTGACGCGAAGAACTCAACGGCGTCAAGAACACGGTGATCCGATAACCTTAGCCCTTTGAAATTTGATAATAACGCGAAGAATGCAACAATGTACTCTTTTTTCTCTTTGAAAGGTTTTTAGAAAAGTGAAAAGTGATTAAGAAAGATAACGGAACCCTTAAATACTAATCACGCGTTATTAACAAAAATCGGCTAAAATAACCAATAAGACCAACTTACTCGATCGAGTAAGTGACTTACTCAATCGAGTGCCCCTTACTCGATCGAGTGCCCCTTACTCGATCGAGTGTCACACGTACTCGATCGAGTACCCATCAGGAAGACTACTGTTTCGTATAAAATCATACTTACTTGACAGAGTAAGCTCTACTCGATAGAGTACCTATAGACATAGAAAACCGTAGTATTACAGACCTTCCACCCAACCGTCATGACGACTGAATTTTCCAAACTTTGCCTACAATTCATTCATCACATTTATATCCTCTCACAATATGTATGATTACTATGAACATATATAACATCTGATTAAAACACCTAATTGTTTAATACTATAAGAATTATGTACTTACAAGTTTCGTCTTAATCAATCTATAACCACCTCGGGAGCCGTAAAAGACGGTCTTTTTCTTTGAAATATTCACCTTGTTCCTCTCACTCATAGCCTTCACCAAATAAATTGTATCAAGAAACGTAAGAATGACCAAACATTAAACTAAGTATAGTTCTTTACTTATTATTATTAAGTTACCTTAAACTTGTCAGGCTGCCTATAAGCGAGATAGCTATCCCAATGGTCTTGACTGACATAAGGATAATTCTTTGTTGGTAGTTTTTTGTTCATATCCCCGGTTTCCTTGTTCAACAAGTGGTTCTCAGCAATCTTTAACTTTCAAGAATTGAGGGCTTCCCTTGTCTTTTTTTTAAGGTACTTATCATACTTTCCGGGGACAACGTAAGCTAACTGCATATATAATGAGCATAGTTGGTACAAGTGTTTCGACTAATACAGGTATCAAGTAGTAACTTAATTTCAGCTAAAGCAATTATTATTGTATATAGATACCTTTATTCTGTTTATTGGTATGGTGTTCCGTATTTTACTCAATTCACTGATACGCGGTGTACGGAGAGGCACATACTGTCTTACACAACAACCAATACAACTCGCAAAATACCCGACATTCTCACCATATGGCAGCCCCGTATCTTTTTCCCATTGTAAAGGATTAGGTGTCTTTGAATTTATTGCTTCTACGGAAACCCTGTGACGCATTCGACGCGTAGTGTGTTGTAATTATTCTCATCACCTGAGTCGTCACCTGACATATTTCCATCGTTTCTTTTCTGCTTTTTGACCATATCTGAAGCAGAAATTAATAAACAAATAATAACAATGCATACTTATAATAACAAACAAATCTCTAGAAAGGAGGGTTTATTACTTCTTTAAAGAAGAGAATCCGGATTGATCTGGCGGCGGCAATGGCAATGATGATGATGGCTGCGATGGCGATGAGGTAGGCTGGTGGTTGAGGGAAAGCTCAGTGTTTGAGGATATTATGTGGGGGAGGGGAAGATCAGAGTATATATGTGTGAATAATACAACACTTGCAAGACATTGTTTAATGGAAAGTAATAAACACGGTATAAGAAAACCCATTGTATTTTGTTTCCAACCAGACAACGGTTTTCTTTGAAACCGTAAGTGATTAGTATTATCTACAACGGGTTTTAAATAACAGTTGTCTTAAAGATTTTCATTTTGTTTGATTTTCCCGCCAAGAAATAAAGTATCATTTTTATATACATAACAACGGCCTGAACCGTTATATTTGTATATGTCTTGAACAACGGTTTAGGTATAACCGTTTTATTTTATATTTCATTTTGTTTGATTTTACCGCCAAGAAATAAAGCATCATTTGGTATATGCCAGCTAATTACAATATGTTTCTCAGAAAATCTTGCTTTTTTTCATTAATTTAAAGGATTACAAGTTTACTTATAAAGAGCATTCTTACAGTCCTCCTGCAGAAGCTACTTGGACCTAGAAGAGCATTTGTAAGGTTAAGGATCTGATGAAAAATGCTTATACTGATGGGCAGTGGCAACCTGATACGTAAGGATATACTGTTAGGAGTGGATATGATTGGCTGAGATCGCATCAAATTAAGCCATGATGGTACAATACAGTATGGAATAGCTGGAATGTACCTAAACATGCAATCATCACTTGGCTAATCATGCAAAATGGGATGAATACTCGAGAGAAGTTATACAGGATTGGATGTTGCACCTCTAATGCCTGCTGTATATGTGAGAATGCAACTGAAACACGGCCACATCTCTTTTTTGATTGTGATTACAGCAAAGCTATTGTATCCCTCATTAAATATTGGTGTGGTGCGTGCATCTTGATGTCTGGTGCCATGACTGGTGGTTATGGCAATGGTGGTGGTAAACTGAAACAACATGTCTTTGCCATTATCTTGAATGATTGCATCTATCATATCTGGGCTCAAAGGAACTCATCTAGGATTAATGGTGCACTGATGGTCCCTTCTTTGGTTGTTCAGAAAATCATAGAAGAGGTGAGGCAAAGAATCAAGCTTAAATGTAATGCAAAAGTGAGTAGACAGGAGGAAGTCTGGCTTGCTCATGTGGGAATTAGATTGTAAGGTTGGTCCTTGTGGGATTCGAACCTGACAAAGTTTGGTCTCTATGTTTTTTGTAATTTAGATGCCTTGTAATATTGTTTTTTATATATATATATATATATATATATATATATATATATATATATATATATATATATATATATATATATATATATATATAGAGGATCAGGATCATGAGTCCACCCTATCTTTTTGAGTCCGTGAGTCCAGCGAAACAATATCACAAGTTATACTAAAAAATATCACGCGTCATATTAAACAATATCACTCTTGCTGAACAAGATTCGCCCTCTGTTATTAACTTCTTTTCTCATACTTTTTCTTACACTCATCAGTGCTAGGGTCGGAGCTCCAACAAATACCATCATCCTCATGCACTTTCCCGCCGGTGAGTCGATTTTGGCGGCGCGTTCATCGGAGTTATTACATATTACTTCTTTTATATTTTTTCCTCTCTTGTTCTCCTCTTTATATTCGCCTATTTCCTTCATCGTCGGCGATGAGACCCCTAATTTAACAGCGGCGATGTTGTTCTTTGATGGAGGTTAATGGAAGAAGGATCGTTGATTGTATGGTAGTGAGGGGTGGTAGCGATGGTCGTGAGACGGACTTATGTACCGTGGTGGTGGTTGTTATGGAGGTGAACGTGTGGTGGTGGGTCGTGGGTGGTGGTTGTTGGGGAGGTGAAAGGGTGGTGGTGGGCCGTGGGTGGTTGCCAGCGACGATTAGTGTCACTGACTATAGTTTTAAGCCTTCTTTTTACTGTTTTCGTTGTATATTATGCGTGATATTGTTCAGTATAAGCAGTGATATTGTTTCGTGTAGTGTTTGATATTCTTGTGTATAGGCTGCGATACATAAGTGGACTCACGGGACTCAAATATTTAGGTGGACTCACCGGATCTTGCATATATATATATATATATATATATATATATTCACACACATCTCACATTTCACCAATAAAAAAAGTTTACACATAAAGAGTACAAACTACCACCATACATAATAAACTAGGTAAATATGGACACAGGGGGCACGGAGGGCGCTTGGGAACAAGCGTTTGTATTTGTGGATTTGCCACCAATTTTTATGGGAAATTGGAACCGTTCGAATACCTCATGTCATGTCAAGACACAAAGTAGTGACATAAACACTAAGAACTCGTTACCCTTAGCATTTTATGTCTAGATTGACTCTCGTGGATGCCAATGAACACGGATATTCATAGAGATATGGAGTAAGGGGTGAGGGTACGTATTAGGAAGCTCTTTAATTGAACACCTAATCCCGCCCACCTCGATGGCGGCCTCTACTAATGATTAGGGAAATCGTTGATATTTTATATGTTGTCGATTATATGCATGCAATGCAACATCCACAAAGTAATCCTAACATGTGAAAATTAACTAGGTCGGTAAACATGTAATTTAGCATACAATTGCGTCAAAGTTGATGTTAGATTAATTACATGTGAAAAACAAGCAAATAAACCATACAAAAATAAAGAATGGTAAATAAATAACGATAATTAAAATTACAATGAATTACAATGATATAATTGATTAACGTCAAAAATATATTTAAGACGGATGATTTGAAGAAAAGAAAAGGAAAATAAGTAAGGTTAGAAAATATGGACAGATTAAGAGTGATATTACAGCTAATACTCGATTAATTACGCTATTAAGGACTAAGTCAAAGCAAGAACGTAAATTCAGAGACAGAACTCATCCCGGAATAGGCGCAACATTGCTGCGTCCCTTAGAAGAGGCGCAGCTGTCACTGCGTCTGTTCCTGAGGTGAGTTCTGGCTGTGAAGTCAGAACAGCGGGTAGTTAATGTTCGTTGGCATGTTTAATGATTGATTATCGATTTTGACTCTAGTGAAAGTCATTTAGCAGATTCATTACATATATAATTGTCATAAAAGCGATAAACACGAATTAAAACGGATTAAAACTAATTAAAACGAGTTAAGAACGGATTAAAACGAGCTAGAACTAATTAGGTTTATATACGAAGGCGGAGGCGATTTGGAAGGGCATGATACACTGATGAAAACATGTACAAAAGTCGAATTCCAGAAACTTGATATGAGCAAATCGAGTCTCTGAAAATCCGGGTTTGATTTACTGATGAAAACCCACAAATATTGATTATTAGGGATTTAAGCCGTAAATAAAACATGATAAATATTAAGAACGTATTAAAATTTATTATGTATGAAGTGAAGAAAGGAAAATAAGAATTAAAACAAAAGGAACGAATCAACAGAAAACCGAGGAAAAAGAAGAAGAGCAGGAACTGAGGCAGCCCCTGGAAGAGGCGCATCAGTTGCTGCGTTTCTTCTCGACATCTGTTTGCTGCTGATCCGTAAAAACGGTTTGATAAGAGGGTTTTGGGTGTCGATTTCAAACATACTTTTGATGTAAATCTTACAATAAGTAGTGCAAAAATAAAATACAATAAAAAAGGTGGGATTCACACCCTCGGACTTACATGTTTGACGGAATGAGATTAACTAAGTTAACGTTTAGTGATTGCTCGACTCGAATATATGTAGAAAGTGCCCTCGTTAGAGGATTTAGATTAAGTTGATTGATGTGTAGGGGCCAAATTGCTCGGTCATGCAACATGACTGGTACTCAGAATGATCTGAGCTTACCTGGTCGATTGATCAAGCATGTAGAGGTCAAATGCTTAGAGCACGGTCTTAGAATGCAAAGAGAGAAGAGAAGGGCGGACACTCGCGTGAAAAATATGTGGAACGAAGGTCCCTATATAAAAAATATGGAGAGTTATCGAATGACTCAAACTTTAAAAACAAATCACGGAAAAATCTGAAAACGGGCATAAATGAGCTGGGGAAGAGGCGCAGTAGCTGCTGCGGTCCTTCGAATAGGCGCAGCATCTGCTGCGTCATTTCCCCAAAGGTTTCCTCTCTGCGGAAGAAAGAATTCCGCGTTTTTTTTAGGAAATTGCGGTGGATCTCTACTTCCTTATTTATTAAAATAAGATTTTCGGGATATATTTTACCAAAAGATATAAAATTAATTTAAGGAATAAATATCCGGAATATTCTTGAGCTTTTCGACTCCGCATTTTAAATGGTTTATTAGAAAATGAAGCGGTTTTTGACCCGGACTCCAAATAAACTCTAATTACTGTCAAAACGACCGTATCGGCTCGTAGATGACGACCAAGGGGTAGACACAAGTACTTGAGCTATCACTTGACGATAAACTTACGAACTGTCATAAATCATTTCGCGTACCAAACATGCGGCCCAATCATCACTGGGTGGTTGGTGGGAGGTGCAGAAATGAGGTATCTACAGTAAATAACAATTAGAAAAAGAAATTTGACAATTAACTTAAGCCATGCCTCATTATTTTTGAGTTCTACGATATCCATGGTTAACTTCTTGCATTCTTCTTTTGCATTCAATATTTCACTGTCATTTCCCCGCTTCGATTCTTCAAGTTGATGTAGTATACTTCTCACTTGAGTAATCTCGATATTCATGCTCTTTTTCTCATTCACTAACCTGTTTATAACCTTCCTCTGCCACTCAGTCATTGGTTCATCAACCAACTTGAAGTAATTACATCCACGCATTTTAGTTTCGGGATTATAGAATTTGCAAGTAAGAAACTTTCTTCCCGGATTTTGCAAAGTCCAAGAAGTCCGCAATGTTGCCGGAACGGAGCAATTACATGTCCCTGTTGAAATAGAGGAAGAAGAAGAGCTACCACTTGACATAATTTGAGTAATAAGAGAGAGAGAGAGAGAGAGAGAGAGAGAGAGAGAGAGAGAGAGAGAGAGAGAGAGAGAGAGAGAGAGAGAGAGAGAGAGAGAGGGGGGGAGAGAGAGAGAGAGAGAGAGAGAAAAAAAGAAGGTTATTTAAATTTTATGTTATTTAGCAATTGTATAATCTAACACGGTTCTTATTTAAAATCATGAATTTCGGCAATTGCATAATCTAATTCAGCAATTGCATAATCTAAGAAGGTTATTTAAAATCATGAATTTCGGTATAGAGCAAGTCGTAGATCGGCCCTTCATTATCACCGGGAAGCGCAGGTGGAATGGCCTCTTTCTCCCATGACATAGGCACGGTGGCAAGAATGTGATGCTTCCTGCAATGTTTCAGAAGATGATGATCAAGATGGGTCGCAACCCATATATAGGGGTCTTGTTGTTTATCATATGAATAGAAGTCCTCTTTCCCCGCATCTTCCCCCACAAATATAGCCCCTAATTTTCTTGCCTAAAGAAAACTATCATGGCAGTTCGCTTTGTCAAACATGATAAAAGCGAAGCCTATAAAACTTTGCTTGTTTTTAGACACAGGGTACACTTTATTAACCGCGGTGAAACTGGAGTCATGAAGAATTTGAGTCAACCACCCAAAATTAGGGTTTAAACCCATTCCATTCACACCATAATGAACCGGGAGATTATGGAGAATGCAAGTAAAAGGCTGTGCGTAACGAGAATGTGATTGTAGTTCCGATACACCAGCCATATTTTTTTAGAGAGAAATTAAAGAGTAAATGTTTGATAATTTAGAATTTGACCTAAAACATTATGAAGACATATTTATAGAATTATTTTGGTCAAATTGAATATTATTGGTCAAATTGAATATTTATTAAAGTTCTGATAAAGTTTTCAATACAGTAGTCAAACTGAAAAATCTAATCAAATACTGACAAAGGTTCAATTGAAAAACCAATATTTCATAATAGAAAATAATAACGGTTACAAAAAACCCGTAGCTATAACATAACAACGGGTACCACAAATCGTTGCTGGTGTTAATTTAGAAACGGTTTTCGAAATGCCGTTTTCTTAAACTGGTAACGGTTTTCTAACAACCGCTAATAAGAGTGATTCTATAACAAGTTTTTGGGAACCGCTAAAATGTTTTTGGCAATGGTTTGTTAAGCAGCCGTTGTCACATTACAATAACAACGGTTTTCGAGGGAAACCTTTATTCTTATTAGCGTGGTCTACGTTTCCGCCAATATTTAGAAAACGGTAATCTAAGTGTCGTTATTAAATGTATTAAACCATTGTGATACGCTCCTTATTGATTGCCAGATTTGGCGTAGTGTGCCCAAGATAAAATGCAGCAGGTACTGCACCTTTTGGAAAGGTCGCAGTTTCTGCTGCGCCTCTTCCTGGGCTGCTTTTTCTCCAGTTTCCATATTTCCTCCGGATTTCTTTCCTTTTTTTACCCTTTCCCTAATTCCTCCGTGTGATTAGTATAAATAGAGGCCTCTGCCTCACATATTCTTCATGCGAGTGTCCGCCCTTCTCTTCTCCCTTTACATTCTAAGACCGCGCTCTTGCTTTTTGACGCCTACGTGCATGATCAATCGACCACGTAAGCTCAGATCCTTTTGAGTATTAGTCACGTTTGCATGACCGGCCAATTTGACCACTACACTTTAATCAACTTAATCAAGTTTTTCTAAATCCTGTTTAGAGGGCACTTTCATTCTGCATCGAGTCGAGCAATCACTAATACGATAAATTAGTTAATCTCGCTTCGTCAAACATGTAAGTCTGAGTGTGTAAATCCCAATTTATTTATTGTATTTTATTTTGTATTAATTAATGTACGAGTTTACGTCATAAGCACGCTTAAAACCGTTTGCAAAATCACGTTTTAAAATCCTTTTGACGGAGCAGCAGAGGGGAACTGTCGAGAAGAAACGCAGTAGCTGTTGCGCCTTCAGGAACAGTCCCATCACTTGTTGCGCCTACTCCAGTGGCTGCTTAGCCGCTATTGCTCTTCTTCTTTCTCCTCGTGTTACTTTATTATTTCATTCGAAGGTTTTCTTCCGTTTTATTCCGTATTCCTTTCAAATTATCATCTTTTCTCATTTACAAATTGTTCTATAAAATACTTTTCAATAATTCCAACCTAAATCCCTTATAATTCGATATTTGCGGATTTTTGTCATTAAATTCAAACCCGGATTCAAGAGGCTCGATTTGTTCATATCAAGTCCCTCGAATTCGCTAGCTATTCTCTATCTTCTAATTTCCGTCTCTAATTTGAAATTTGTATATAAACCCGTGATAGCCTATCGCACACCTATGCAAAAATAAATACCCTAGACACAAATTAATGTAGTACGCAGGGGTCGAATCCATAGAGAGACGGTAGTTGTTAATTAGTTGTTTTGGAGTGAATTTTAACTTGAGTCGATGCGGTTGATTGATTGATTTGATTTATGTTGATGTAAAAACAATAATAAAGAAAGAGTCTAGGGAAGTCGGGTTATGCAAATATATGTAAATTCTTTATGTCAAACTCGGATTAGATAGTAATGATAATTGTTTAGGCTTAAAGACACCCAACTCTCGATATTAGTGTCAACCATAGAACGGGTCCTAATGATCTCTCGATATGGCTAGGCCGTCTACTAAAACATACTTAGTCTTATTCATTTTCGTGCCTCTCGACTTATAAAAACGAATAAACAAATTTAATCTAATATAATGGCTAATAATCAAAGATTAACATTAAGGTACAAGCATGTTATAGAAACTATTATGTGATCACTAAGCATCCTAGTTTATCATGTTACAAATACTTTTTATGCATGGTTCCCTTTATCTCCTACACAAGATATACTACTATTGCACTATGTAAATTAAGCTAATGATGAACAAAATGATAAACATAATGATAAAGAAATAATACTAGAAATAAATAACCTCAACAATGGAAATGGAATTGGAATTGAAGAACAATGCATAAGGAAATAACTTGGAAATAAAATTGTAATTTGTAATACTTAAAGGAAATGATAATAAACTAATGAAAACTAAACTACACTAAGCTAATCTAACTACTGAATTTTAGAGAGAATTCTATGCGAAAAATGTGTGGAAAAAGGTGTATAAGAAGTGTCGACCAAAGCTTTTATTTATAGGGGAGGAAGGAAGTAACGTTCGGGCATAGAGGGGGCTAACCTTGATCGGGGTTGTGATGTTACAAGCTTTTCCTCTTTAATCTGTGATTAATTAGCACAAGAATCGAATGCTGATGTTTAATGCCTTGTTTAATCATCCGATAATGATCTTAAAGTATGGCATCCAATGTATTCTAGCATCCTAAGCTCCCACCTAGTTGGACTTGATTTCTTGGGCTTGACTTTGCATAAGTCTTTATTTTGCATTTTCATTTTAATCCATATCTTTATGCATTTTAATCCATATAACACTCCAATGTTGGTCCAACCCATGCCCATACTTAGCCTTATATACTAGCTCTTGCAAATTTCTTAGAAATAAGATCCTAAAAGTTCAAGTTCCTACAAAATGTGACAAGCCATGCAAAGACAACTAGATCACAATATTAGCTCATAAAACCCTAGATTAGTGCAAATTATTAGAGCTAAAGTAGGGGGTCAAAATATATATAAAATGGACTTATCAAACTCCCCCAAGCCAAACCCTTGCTTGTCCTCAGCAAGCACACAATACAATATATGATAAGGACAAAGGTACGAGCAACAATCATCACATCGAAATGCAATTCCCGTCAAGTAACTTTAAAGCACAATGAATTAAATCCCGAAATAACATGGGCATAGGGAAAATTCAACAACATGGATGAGATTTATATGACGGCGTAGCATGAATGACTTTAAATGGACGTTTTGACTCTTTCATGATCTTATTGACATCGGACTCCTCACGGGAAAAACACTCACACTCATATTATAAATAAGGCAATTTATATGTGAATGTGACACCCTCCTATCTACAACTCAAGAGAACGCGCCTGCAATCTAGTATGGTAGACATTCCAAATCAATTAGAAAATGCTAACAAGAATGCATAAATAGAAGCCAAGAGAAGAGATAAAAGAAGCTAGGGGTCATGGGTAAAAAGTGGACAAACGAGTTTGGAAATGTGGAGTTAAAGGTCAACCTAATCAACCATCCAAACGGGCAAAGAGTGCTTAAATAACCCAATACCAATCTTATAGCAATAACTGAATGAACCAAAGCAGCATATGGCCCAAATTAAAACTTTTTCAACACAAAATGAACTTTCCAACACAATTTCTTCATAAACTATCGAGGATCAATCATCTCTTTTTCTTTTTCATCAAAACTTTCTTCTCCTTTTTTTTTCATTTCATTTCTTTTCATCTTTCTTCCATTTTTTCTCATTCCAATCATTTTTTTTCTTCTGCCTTTCTCACTTTTCTTTCACAACACAATGGGAATTAGTGATCCCGTTAACATCATCATCCTCACAAAAGCACCCTAAACTCACCAAGATGGTTACTAGCTCAACTAGGTAGGCAATTTAAAATGTAACTAGAAACAAATATTTTATAGCATATAATGAGGAAAGGGCTCAAAATGGGCAATGCATGTGAGAAATTATAACAATAATGCTTCATGTGCAAACTATCATAGCTTGTCAAGAATAAGGAACCAATGTCATACTTGTGTGTTTTGATGTAACGCACACCAAGAGGAGAAACTACACACACACACTGATGTGACTCTTAATTGCGCACATTTAGTCCCCTAATTGAACCCATTTTGCATACTAATATAGCATTTCATGACCATTTTATCTGTCAATTCCTTCCTATTTTGCTTTCCTATTGCATTGTATATGTCTTGTAGGAAAGAAGATAATGAGGCGGAATTCCCGTCTCTCATGCATATTCGGAAGCTTGTTCATGATCTTGGATGGAATAGTATGAAGAGAAGGCAAGAATGATGACCAAGGATGTAGGAATAAAGAGTATATAGAAGGATCATAGGCTTAAAAGCATGAAAAAGAGGAACAATAGCTCAACCCGCGTGGGTCAAGCTCAAGTAGAGCGTGTTACAGCTCAACCCGCTCGGGACAGTATCAACCCGCTCGGGTTGAGGCTCAGGATGCGCATTTTTCACTCGGGACGAGCGTATTGTTTTACAGGATGCTTTTCCTTGCAAGCTAGGACGCGCATGTCCCTCGGGAGTTGCAAAGCTCTATTCAAAGCATTGTTATTTACTAATCTACCCTTGCTTAACCTAATGATATACCACTATATATACTCCATTTTCAATAATCAAGAGATTAAGCTCTCTTAGATTAGATTAAGTCCTCTTAGATTAGATTAAGCCTTCATTAGGAGTAGATTAGAATAAATTAGCATTTAATCTTTTCACAAATTACACATTAATCTTTCCTTAATTATTGTTCAAGTTTATTATTGGGTAATTGAAGATTATTGGGTTATTAGTGGAGAATTGACAACTCTTCATCAATCAATCAAGTTTTCTTCTATTATTCTTTCCTTTCCATTAGTTCATCTTAAGTTTGGTATAATTCCTTTACTGTTTACTGTTTACTCTTTACTTTTTATTGTTTATTTCCTCACTCTTTTATCATGTTCATTTGTGTTGTGATATTTGACACTATTGCTAGCATAATAATCATGATAAGTATTGAGTAGTCTTTTAGCTAGGATTAGTGGGGGATTAGGGAAACAAACATGGGGATTGACCTATGCTTAATTTAATGTGTTTTCCTAATTATTTTGCTTGCTTGTTGTGATTTCAACCTATGCACATGTTATGTTTGATGAAATACGAGCCTATGAATCCTTGCATTTTTTACCCATCTCTTATCTTTTTAATGAGGCTTGTAAGACATAAACCAACTCGAGCCTCATTAGACCATGCATAGAGTTGAATAGGGGGAGATTAAGTCGACTTATAGGTGTTTTACAATCTAGACGATTCGGCTCCGGGACCTAAATCTTCCTAGGGATTGTAAGATATACACTAACTCGATCCCATCACAACAATAAGTGCTTGCTTCTAATTGAGAACATGTTTTTTTTTAGCTGAAATGTGAGTATATATATTATATCAAAAAACCATGTTTCATATACAAGGATAGGGTTCAAACCCCGACAAGCTCAGAAAACAAATAAACCGTACAAACATTTAGATAACCAAGCCTCACTGCACTACAGGCAGCTTAACCAACCATTTATGCTGTGAGACATTCCAGGGCCAGCTTTACTGCACCCTCTTCTTCCTGCAACCTCCTCAATCTGAGCAGCTAACAGTTCAGGCCTCATAACAGACTGTTGGAGTCTTGTGGTGTTTCTCGATGTCAGACTGTGTAAAGATATACATTGAAAACCATAGCCATTGCCTTCCATTGTAGACTGTCTTTCCTACCATTCTGAAGCTCAATAAGAGTAGGAAAAACTCTCCCCAGCCAGACAACAAGAGCTGCCTTGATTCTGCAACTGTAATGACACTCATAGAACAGGTGAGTTATCGTTTCAGGTTGTTCTCCACAAATTAAACATAGATTGTCCTCACAGAAGCCAAACTGGAATAGCTTAGCTTTGATATTTAGTCCCTCATGCATAATAAGCCAAGTAATGATTGAGTGCTTGGGAATGTTCCAGCTGTTCCATACCAGAGAGCACCAATCCACCTTAGGTTGTTGAGTACATAGCCATTTATATCCATTCTTGAGCGTGTAACCATTCTCATCAGGCAGCCAACAGTTCTCACCAAATCCATCCTTCAGTTTATCCTTGATTTTGCAAACACTTTTCCAAGTCCAAGGAGAGTCTACAGGGGGAGAGTAAGACTTCCAGTCTTGCTCTTTCAAGTAAACATTACTGATCCACCTTATCCACAACCTATCAGCTTTGGTATACACCCAATTCACCAATTTACCAACAGCTGCCCAATTCCAATTCTCCACTTTCTTTACACATAGACCACCAGCATCCTTGGGCATAGTAACCCTATCCCAAGCTACTAAAGGGACTCTATGGTAATCAGGGCTCCCATCCCAAAAATAGTTTCTGCAAATTGCTTCAATTCTCCTGATTACTTATTAGGAATTAAAAACATAGTAGCCCAATAGCTGTGGAGTGTATTTAGTACTGAGTTGATAAGAGTAATTCTGCTAGCATAAGAACATGTTTGTATGATCTATTTCCATGAATCCCCTATGAACCCATGACATCCTAGTGCTTTTAATCATTTGTTTAGATCCTTTCATTTGTTTCTTGCATTCCTTTTATTACTTTCATTAGTTTAGAATCATCAACCCATTTCAATTGTGACAACCCCAAGCACAACTACAATTAGATGGAACAATTTGAGTACCCCAGTCCCGCGGATTGACCTCGACTTGCTTGCTATGCTAGTAGATGGGTATAAATGTGTTTGAGGGTGGACAACGACCCGCTCATCAAAATGGTGCCGTTGCCGAGGACGGTGTTGTGTATTTGAATCTTTCTTTTGTCTAGTTTTAGTTGTTCTTCTTCTTGAGGGATCTTTGTTCCTTGAGAATTTTAATTCTTGTACTTGCATTATTTCATATGTTTAACATGTCTACATTCACTTTTTGGCAATATAAAAATGAGTCATTTGATAAATATATTGCAAGATTTGAAGATTATATGAATCATGCTTGGCATCATGGTTTTACTCTTTCAAATTATGAAGCATGTGATGTGACTCATATTTGCGCACATTTAGTCCCCTAATTGAGCCTATTTTGCATACTATTATAACATTCCATAGCAATTTTGTCCGTCAAAAACTATCTATTTTGTTTTCCTGGTGCTTTTCATATGTTTTGAAGGAAAGGAGACAATTAGGCGGAAATTCCCGTCTCTTGAGCTTATTTGGAAGGACATTGACGATCTTGGTAGAACGAGTGTAGAAGAAGAGGCAAGAACTAAAGACCAATGTTGCAAGAATAAGAAGTATGCAAGAAGAAGCATTCTGAACAACAATCCGGCGTCCAAAGCTGGAAGCTGCTCGTCCAAATGCCCCAGAATCCGAGTGTCCCGACCTTCGGCCGCTCGTCCAACCTGCCTACAATCCGAGCGTCCCACCCTTATATACGAGCATCCCTCGACGTCTTCAGCAAGGATGCGCATCTCTTCGAAATACTTGCGTTTCCCTACTTAGAACTTAGAATTGTTAATTACTAATTTAGTCTTAGTTAACCTAATGAGGCACTACTATAAATACCCCATTTTGATGATAATCAAAGGGGGCTTCCACATTACAAAATCCTCTTAGAATAGATTAGGAGTAGATTAGATTAGATTACTCTTTAATCTTTCCACAAATTTCACATTAATCTCCCCTTAATTATTGTTCAAGTTTGTTACTTTTGGGTAATTGAAGACTATTGGGTTATTATTGGAGGATTGATAACCCTTCACCGATCATTCAAGTTCTCTTCTTTCATTCTTTGCTTTATTATTTGGAATCATCTCAAGTTTGGTATAATTCCTTTACTCTTTACTCTTTATTGTTTATTTTCCTCATTTTCTTATCATGTTTACACTTGTTGTGATGATTGACACCATTAATGACATGTTTACCATGATAATAAGTGAGTAGTGACTAAACTAGGATTAGTGGGTAATTAGGAGAAACCAACATGGGGAATAATCATGCCTAATCAAATATATTTTCATAATAAATTTGCTTGCTTGTTGTGATGTGAACCTATGCACATGTTATGTTTGATGAAATGCTAAGCCTATGAATCCTTGCATTTACAACCATCTCTTATATATTCAACTTGACTTGTAAGATATAAACCAACTCGAGTCTTGTTAGACCATGTATAGAAGTGATTAGGAGGAAAGTAAGTCGACTTGTAGGTGTTGTACAATCTAATCGATTCGGCTCCGGGACCCAACTCTTCCTAAGAACCGTAAGACATAAACCAACTCGGTTCCACCACAACATTAATTGCTTGCAACTTTGTAAACATGTTTGTATTATCAATACCATAAACCCCTATGACCCCATGATATCCTAGTACTCTTTATTACTTGTTTACACTTCTATTTACTTTATTGCTTTTCATTAGTCTAGAACACAACTACAAACCCAAACCAACCGTGACACTTGCATAAATTGAAATAGATAGACTTAGAATCCAAAGCACACCGTCCCATGGATCGACCTCGACTTAACCACTAACTAGTTATTTGTTGAGAATTATAAATGTGTTTGATTGAGAGCCCCAACGACACTCTCATCAGCATGTTATGTTGTTTATAATGGCAAGAACCTTGAAACCCGCAACTTGGCATTTCACTTGAGTGGTGGTAGGATATGTGAGATGAGTTGTGAGGAATTTTGGGAATTTGTTGAATTCATGACCACCCAATGTCTTAAGCAAAATGTACATGACATCTTTGAAAGTGCCAAGGAAGGTATGGAAGCGATAAATACCACATTTAAAAAATTCATTGAAGAAAACTATGATGAAAATGAGATTTGTAAGAATGAGACACCTTCCTATAACCTTGAGCCAACCTACTATGCCCAATAATTTTCCCCTCCTTGGGAATATGGTGTGATAGATGAAGAGAGTGACGATGAGGAGGAATACATTCTTGATTGTGAAACCAATGCTTGGATACCGTCATCCTACTCTTCTTGTGTAACAATGAACCCAACTTCCATGGAATTTGATGTTAATGGGCAAAGTGAGAGTGAGATGGATGTGAGCTTGAGTGAAAACTCACCCTTTGAGGATAACATATTTGAGGGAGACAATTGTGTTGAACTTGGTGAGCCTTGTTATGACAACCCCTTTGATAATGGACCTTGTTGGGATGAGGAATATGAGGACATTTGGGAACCCCAAATAGACACCCTTGAAATCACCTTAGATGGTAATGAGAGTACTTCCATTGAATGTGGTGATTTTGACTATTTGGAGGACGAGTTGAGTGAATTGCCAACCAACTACCCATTTCATGTTCCTACCATCCATCACATCTCTTATGATTGTTTTCATAGTATTCTTGACATGCTTGTTCGGTCATTTACTTGGGCATTTTTCAATTGCATAATCTTGTGTTGCTATGCATGCCTATTCATGTCCCACTCCCAAGAATTTGACCGACTTCTACGTGCTTTAAGTGCTAGTGATGATTTTCCATGAAATTGTTAATTGATAATCTTTGGTTTAATGGAGTCCCTCAATAACCAATAACTTGTATATATGCATTTAGTGTAATTTTGCATTCATTCATTCATTTAATAAATTGCATGAGAGATGAAAGGGAGGGATCTCATATTTTATTGAGCATTTTGAAGGAAATTAATGAAAATAAGAAGATGAAAAATGTAAAGAAATGAAGAAAATGAAGATTTTGGGCTTGTGCACATCTTTTCTATCATAAAAATGTTGTTGGGTCAAAATTGCTCGAAATCCGTGCATCCCGAGTCCAACCCGTGCATATTGAAGGCCAAGAAAGGAAAGAAAGTTCCTTGCCCAAGAATCTGTATGAGTTATGAAGAAAACGCGCATCCCAGAACTCAACCCGCGCGGGTCCAGATTAACCCAAGCGGGACAACAGCTAACTCGAGCGAGTTCATTTCAACCCGAGCGGGTTCAGGCTTAATGATGTGACCATAATTGGCGCATATTTAGCCCCCGAATTACCATTGTTTCCATGCTTTTTAGTGCCTATTTGGGTCATTTCTTATCTTTAGTTCTTTGTTTTGCATATTCTTTGAGATTTTGATCCCTTGGTAGGAAAGGAGTAAGAATCTTGCATTTTCATGGCAAAACAAGGCTAAATTGATCATATTCAATGACCAAGCATCAAGGAGAGACAAGACTAGAAGGCCTTTGTACATAGCATAGAAGAAGAGCATACTTGAGAAAAGGATCCTTGAGTCCCCAAGGAAATCCCCAAGGAATTCATGAAGAAAAGGGAAGAAAAGAAGAAGAAAAGATGCTGCTAGACAATCCGAACGGATTGTACACAATCCGTCCGTCCGCCCAATCCCAATCCGAGCGTCCCTCAAAGGAATCCGCTCGGATTCCCCCTCGCCAATCCGAGCGTCTTGCCCAAGGATCCGCTCGGATTCTCCAGCTCAGATCCGGCCGTCCCGACTCCCATCCGCACGGATTTCAAGATGACAAAGACGTTTTCATTCTTCAAGCCACGATAAGAGAAGCCCTTCTCTCGAGAATACCGAGTCTCCTTGCTCAACTTAAAAAGTGTAATTACTAGTTTAGCCCTTAGTTAACCCTAATGCATCCTCCCTAATTTTCACTATAAATACCCCATTAGTCTAATTAGAGGAGCATGTTCTTCTTATCAATAATTAGTGTAGTTAATATTAATCAAATCTCTCTTCAATATTGTAATCAAATATTAATCAAGTTTTAATCCAAGTTTTAGTTCTTTAATCTCTCTCTTGTTCTTACTTTATTTTGGGTAATTGAAGATTATTTGGGTTATTATTGGGAGATTGACAACCTCTCAATCTAGGATTCAAGTACTTCTATTATTCTTGCTTTATTATTGGAATCATTAGTAGGTATAATCTCTTAATCCCTTTTTAATTATTGCTAATTACTTTCATTTATTCATCATGTTTCATTATGTTAGTATGATTGACAACCTTTCTAGCATGATCAATATGATAATGAGTGAGTAGTCTCTTAGCTAGGGTTTAATGGGTGATTAGGGGAAACCAACATGGGGAATGATTCATGCTTAAATTAATATGCTTTCATATCTTATTTGCTTGCTTGTTTTGATCTTAATACATGCACATGTTATATTTGATGAAATGCTAAGCCTATGAATCCTTGCATTTACTATCATCTTCTATCCTTTCAACTTGACTTGTAAGACATAACCCAACTCGAGTCTTGTTAGACCATGCATGTGTTGAGTAGGAAAGATTAAGTCGACTTGTAGGTGTTGTACAATCTAATCGATTCGGCTCCGGGACCCAAACTTTCCTAGGATTGTAAGATATAACCCAACTCAATCCATCACAACAATAATTGCTTGCTTATAATTTGAGAACATGTTTGTATGATCATATCCCATGATTCCCCTATGAACCCATGACACCCTAGTGCCTTTAATCAATTGTTTACACCCCTTATTTTATTTACCTTGTTAGTTTATTTTCATTGCTATTTTAGTTTAGTAACCTTCTACATCAACCCAATTTGTGACACCCCTTAGACACTACTAGTTACAATAGAATTCTCATTTCAATACCCGTCCCTTGGGATCCGACCTTTACTTGCCTCTTTACTAATTGTAGAGTTGTTTATGAAGTATAAATTGTGTTTTGTATCGACCATTGACCAACGACCACATATGCTTAATTTGTGAAACGAAATGGACTCGATCAAAAATGGCGCCGTTGCCTGGGACGGTGTTTAATTGATTTAAGATTTCTTTTATTGTTTTTAGTTGTGTCTTTTTCACCTTGGGAAGTAAAACTCCTCAAGGTTTGTTCTAATTGTTTTCGAGTTGTTTGATATTTTGCATGTCTAGAAGGTTACAAAGAGATTTGTTACCTTTTGACCGTGAAATCGAAAGAACCTTGACGAATAATAGGAGACTTGTTAGGAGGAATTTGGGAGGTGTTGGTGAAGTTGTTCAACCCACTAGTGAGTTTGTCAATCCTTTCGCAATAGAAGGAGAAGAGAACCCATTAAACAATACCACACAAAATCCACCTACAATGCCTAAATTCTCGTCACACTCTATACCCACCGAGGAGGATTTACCAAATGGTACTCCTACCCCACAACATCTTACCGGAAACTTTATTGCCAAGTCCGCCTTCATTCAACTAGTTGAGAGGAGCCAATTCTGGGGAATGCCTAGTGAGGACCCTCATTCTCATATGGAAACCTTTTGCGATTATTGTGAAGCTATCTCTCAAACGGGCGTGACTCAAGACCAAATAAGATGGGTCTTATTTCCTTTTTCGTTAATCGGCACCGCAAAGCAATGGTTGAAGGGCCTTGATAAGGCCACCCTTGGAATAGATTCTTGGAAGAAGCTAGCTCCAGCTTTCTACCAAAAATTCTACCCACCGGAAAAGACCAATATGCTAAGAGCTCAAATTACGGGTTTTAAGCAAAGGGATGAAGAATCTTTGTATGAAGCTTGGGAGCGGTTCAAAGGTATTTGTCGCTCATGTCCTCACCATGGACTTAGCGAATGGTTTTTAGTGCAACAATTTTGGAATGGTTTATATGAAGATTCAAGGAACATTCTCAATATGGGATCAAATGGAATGTTCACCGAAGTTGATGACAATCAAACATGGAACAAGATTGAGGAAATGGCGGTCCATAATTCACAATATAGTGGGCCTCGCAAGGCAACTAGAGGAGGAAAGTATGAAGTGGACACCGTTACTCAATTGGGTGCTCAACTTAGTGCTCACATTGACACAATCAACTTGAAGTTTGAACAAGCTATGGCTAGACTTGAGGAAAACTCAAAATCATCAAAGCATCATGTCAATGCCATGACGGCATCCTCATCAATCCCAAGCGGGATATGTGAGAATTGTGGAACCTTGGGTCATGACTCAAGTGAATGTAGGGGAACAACCGAACAAGTTAATGCTTTCCAAGCTTACAAAAGTGGTACCCCTTATTCAAATTTTTACAATGAAAACACCAAGTTCCATCCAAATCTCTCATACAAAAGCCAAAATGTTCAAAACCCTCAAACAACATACACTCCACCACCCATGAGAAATCAAAATCAAAGACCCTTTTACAATCAAAACCAAGGCTACCAAAATCAAAATCCATACAATCACCAAAATGACCAAGGTTTTGATGTCCAAAAAGCGGTCCTCCAAATGCAAAAGAATCAACAAGAATTTTTCACCCAAATGCAAAAAGATAGCCAAGCAAAAGACACCACCATCAACAACATTCTAGCTCACACCAAGATGTTGGAAACACAATTGACCCAACTAGCATCTTCAAGCTCACAAAGACAAAAGGGGCAATTACCACCTCAAAGTAATCCCCTAGACATGAAACGGTTAGTGCCATTCACTTGAGAAGTGGTACAAGATATGAAGCACCCAAGAAGCAAGTTGAGGATGAAGTTGTGAGAGCTAGTGAGAATGAAGTTGTGGTGCAAGGTCCCAAAGAAGGGGAATCATCAAAGGAAGAAAGTTCAAAGAAAAATGAAGACAAAGCCAAAGAAAAGGAGCCCATTGTGATTAGACTTCCTTTTCCAAGTCGTCAAGCCAAGCCTAAATTCGATGATCAACTTGGGAAGTTCATGGAGATTGTGAAGAACTTAGAAGTCTCAATTCCTTTCACGGAATTAATCAATCACGTTCCGGCCTATGCAAAGTACATGAAAGATATCCTCACAAAGAAGAAGTCGATCCGGAAACTTGAGACTATCGCCTTCACTAAGGTGAGTAGTGCAATACTTCAAGGGAGTTCACCTCCAAAGTTAAAGGATCCGGGAAGCTTCTCAATACCGTGTACCATTGGCGACACAACGATCAACAAAGCCTTATGTGATCTAGGGGCTAGTGTGAGTGTCATGCCGTACTCGGTAAGTAAAAGGTTGGGAATGGGAGAGCTTAAATGCACCAATATCACTCTTCAAATGGCCGATAGATCGACGAAGACACCATAAGGGATATGGGAAGATGTCCCCGTGCGAATTGGGAAGTTTTTCATCCCGGTGGACTTTGTCATTGTTGATATGGAGGAAGATTCCAACATTCCAATCATCTTAGGAAGACCTTTCCTACACACCGCGGGTGCGGTGATTGATGTGAAACATGGAGAGCTCACTCTAGAAGTGGGAGATGAAAGCATAACTTTTAATCTTGACAAGACCATGAGAGCTCCTCGTTTGCATGAGCCATGTTTCATGATTGATCATTATAGCCGAAAAGATGAAAAGAAGAAATCGGAACTCCAATGGAGGAAGAAAGTTGAAGATGCTCCATTCAAAGAGCAAGTGAATTGTGACAAGGAGAGCTTGCAAAGCTCATCAAAATCAACCAAGGAAGAAGATGATGGCCTCATTGGCCAAGAGAAGAAATTGGGAGAGTTGTCTCCATCTAAGCAAGAGATTTTCAATGATCAACTCAATGAAGTTTGTGGTCTTTGGGACGACGAATTTGAAGGGATCTTTAATCCCTACATTGGGCATGCCATCGATCATGATCAACAACAAGGGCCACGGTCTATTGAGGACCTCTACCATAACAATGAACAAGCTTTCGATTACTTCTTCAAGGTGTTGAGCAACATCAACAACACCTTGAACATGCCCTCTTGACATCTCATCAAGAATGAGAGTTTGGTGGAGTCCTCCCTAAACCACCACTTGTAAATATTTCTAACTCCCTAACTTACATTTCAATTTTTGTATTGCATTTTTGTCATTTTTGGATTTTATTTACTTTGATCAAAATAATTGTCATGTAAGAGAGAAGTGAGGGAGGGACTAATGATTTTAAATGATGTGTAGTGCTTTACCTTAGTGTGGGGATGGCAATTGCCTAGGCTATTCATGCCTTAGTAGTGCCCCCACAATGAAGAACACAAGATTTGAAAGAAAGAAAGAAAGAATGATAAGGGAATGCGTTGGTGCACGGATGGAACTGAATCCGTGTACACAAGGACCAATCCGAGCGGATTCCTGAGAATCCGCCCGTCTGCAGCAAATCCGAGCGTCCTGCTAAGAAGACGCCCGTCTTGGGCTGAGCTGAAATTGCAAAAATTCTTGACTGTTGAAGAATCCGAGCGGATTTCTGGAAAGACGCCCGTCTCACAGAATCCGTCCGTCTTGTGAACAATCCGCCCGTCTTGCAGCTGAAGAAAAACAAAGAAAAATCTCTGGACAAGAATCCGTCCGTCCTGCACGAAATCCGCCCATCTCATCTCAGAAGAATCCGAGCGGATTCCCCAGAATCCGCCCGTCTCTAGGCGGGATTTTGAAAATTTTGAAGCTGTAGAATCCGCACGGATTGCGCCCAATCCGCACGGATTGTCCCTGCGTCCTAAAATTGTCGAATTCTTTAAATACCCACCCCACCTTCATTCATTCATTCATTCATTCATTCATTCATTCATTCATTCATTCATAAACACTACCCATAACATCAAAACCCTCATCCTCTCCATCTCAAAAACAAAAACCCTCAACAAAACCCACCAAAATCAAATCAAACCATCTTTCAAACAACAAATCAATCACTCCATCTTCATTAACAATCAAAACCAAGAACAAATTCTTCAACCTTTGGATCGATTTTTGTTTCTATAAAGGCAAAGCCTTTCACCTTCAAATCGATTTGGGCATTCTACAAATTGAAGATTTTTGACTCTTTACTTGGTTAGTTCATCAAATGGCAAGAACAAAGGGAGCAACAAAGGCAACAAAGGCACCAAAAGCAAAGGCTCTCTCTCAAAGGCAAAAAGCTCTACAAGCAAAGAAAGCTTTGGCAATGGTGGTATCAACACCAAACTTGGTAGTGCAACAACAACAACAAATTCCTATGGAAGCATCACCTTCTACTCCTAAATCGATCAACTCTTGCATTTTCCGGAGGTAACATTCATTTCCGATACCCATAGAAATACATTTGTCAAGTTTGCTATAAAACAAATCCAATCCACCAAATTCATATGTCAAGATGCTTTAGAGAAGTTGGGTGTTCTTGAACAAACAAGAGTCTTTTTCAATGCCATGGGTTTGAAGAAATTGTTTGAAATGAAGGAAGTAACATACCCCTCCCTTGTCTTGGAATTCTTAAGTTCTTTAAAAGTGACAAAAGTTGAGAATAGGGAAAATATTGAGTTTCGTCTAGCTAACACTAGTAGACGCATTACCTTTCCGGAATTGGGTGAAATTTTGGGTCTTAGCGATGAACATAAATTTTATAAGCAATATGGGAAGTATGATCCCGAGCCTCTTTGGGAGGCGATCTCCGGGAAGAAATTTGAAGATTTTCATGCTTGTCGTGCTCTTTTGGTCCATCATCCGGGCATAAGAATATGGCACAAAGTTGTGGGAAATACCATAATTGCTAGGAAAGACACCAATCATTTCACGGGACTCGATTTTATTCTCCTTGAATCAACTTTGAATATCGGAAGAATTCACACCAAGCCTTACAATTCTTTGAGGCTATTGGTTGATAGATGGCTCCATGTAGATAGTGGGAAGAAGGGTCAAACCATTATTGTTAATGGCGGCCTTGTCACGGTCCTAGCCAAGCACTTTGATCCTAATTTCAATAAGGATAGCAAGTACAAGGCTAAGGATGGTGGCCATCTTATTGATATGTCCATCTTGATTAACAAGTTTAAGTGGGTTGCTCACAATCCCCTTGATACCAAGTATGGGTGGCTTACTAGTGAGGCTCGATCATTCACTTTACCCGCAAAGATTTGTCGTCTTAGTGTCCACCGGACCAACTATTTACTTCCCCTATCCGAAGAAGCCGAGTACATCATTCAACAACAAAAGGGTGATCATGAAACTCCCTCCTCTTCCATTGTTATACCACCTTACCCCTATGAATATGAAGAGTTCAAACCGCAAGGAGTTGAAATTGGAAAAGACTATGTCACTCTTCTTATGCAAGCCATGCACAAGCAAGCTTATGAAGATCGGAAGAATGCATATTTGGCTCAATATCCTCCCCTCCTACATCTAGCTAGGCAAGGACTCCTTGATCCATCTTGTCTTTTGCCTAGTTGGGCGGATAGAGAAGCCTTATTTCCAGGTGCATCAAGGGACGTGGTGGAAGACAATGAGGTTGTTGGAAATGGTGAAGAAATTGATGATAATATTGAGGAAGAAGCAAGTGGAGATGAAGAAAGAGATGGTGAAGATAATGATGAGCAAGATGATGGAGAAAGTGATGAAGAAAGTGCCAAGGAAAGTGGCAATGTGACCGCTTCTCATGAGGGAAGTGGTGATGATAATAGCATGATGGAAGACTAGCCTTGGAGACTCCTACACTCCCATGGTTTGTCTATATCTCTTTGTATTTTATTTTCATTTTGATCATTGTTGGTTTAGTCCTAGCAACATCAAAGGACTCACACCTCGGTTCCTTTGAGGTGTTCTTTATTGTTCCCATTTTTTTGAAAATCCAAAATGACAATCTAGTTTCATGCATAGCATAGTGTGTGCATGAACTATACCCATGCTTTGACATTAGCAATAGTGTCTTATTTGGTTTGGGGAAGTTAATGCATACACAACGGGAGGTAATCTAAATTATCCTCTCCGTCATAACAAAAACCATGCATCATGTAGTATAGCTTAGTGTAGAATTGCATTTAGTATAGAAATCATGCATCATTTTTGCATAATTTCCATCATTTTGGCCATTGAGGACAATGCCCATATTAGTGTGGGGATGGGAATTCTAACACTTAACTTTTATTCAAAAACCATAAAAATTGAAAAATTTCAAAAATCATAAAAATTTAAAAAATTGAAAAACCAAAAACAAGTTCATTTCCTTTGTATATATTGTCTTGTATATATTGTGTTTGTTTTATCCTTGTTCACTTTGATTGACTACGCCACATCCGAGACATGAGGATATTGAAGACCGCATGGTATGATCTTTCCAATCTCCTTTTTCCTCTTTATGTTAATGACTATGTGGCTTTATTTTGATTGATGCGGTAAAAACAATGTGAACTTAGGACTAGCATTTAGTTTATATGGCATATTAGTTGGTAGAATCATATGCATTAGGATGTATCTATGCTAGTTGCATCATGGCATGTAGTTGCATGTTAGAAAAATTTTGCGAAACCGTCTATTTGGGAAGCTTGACAAGTGTATATAGGCCCTAGTAGATGCTTTTTCTTCTTAAGACTTTGCTTGTTAGAATACTTGTAAAACACCCTAGGATGTGTCATGCTAGTATCCTTTGACCCATGGTTTAAGGCCTAGTCAAGAGTACCTTGTGGTGTGATAACTCCTTGGCTACCGTTTATTCCAAGGTGACCCTTGAAACCATGCATACTTCTATCATTCATCCATGTTCTATCATACATTTTTGTCATCAAAGGGAATGGGCACAAAAAGAAATCAATTTGAGTTCAAAGAAATGAAAAATGAAAGAAAGTTTGCAAAAATGCATCAAAAGAAAAGAGGAGCAAAAATAGAACTCCTAAAGCTTCAAATACAAGGCACCCTCGTTACTAATTGGGGTGACTTTGAAAATGTTCAAAAAGAAATTCAAAAAGTTGTCAAGTATTGAAATGCCAAAAATCAAAAGAAATGGCAAAGAAAGTGTTCTCAAATGTCAAATGCCAATGAAATTGGGGGGAAAACAAAAATAAAAGCAAACTCCCAAAGTGAAACTCAAATATCTATCGATCCCTTTATCCATCGTATCCATTTTTGTGCATGGTAGAGAGGGGACGACCCTTCTTCTTGTCTAGGCAAGAGGGGGAATTCCGCGATCGTCCAGTGTTTCTAACACCATAGGGAGTCTACTCTTGACAAAAGCATTTAACGATTGAGGACAAAGGTACCCTAGCTTGACACATTTTGGAGGTGATTTATTGGTATCCTTCTAGGCTTAGTAGTTTGAACAAATTGCATCTATGAAGGATTGTGTACCCTTGAATTGCTTCCCTTGTAGATAATTTCCGCCACTTAGATGAGGAAAGTGGATATTCTTTTTGTAGATGCATCCATTATGTGTTTTTGTGTGCTTAATGTTTGGATGTGTCGCCATTTTGGCAAGCCCCGCCTTGCCTTGCAAGAAGGCATCCTACCTCATGGTTGTCTTGTTGTGAGTTGAAGGGGCGGAGTGAGACCCGCTAATTGTCTCATATCGGCTATTATTATTAGGTTAGGTTAGTATTGGTCCTAGTCTTTGTCACCTCTTTACTCGGGACGAGCAAAGGTTCGGTTTGGGGATATAGCAAGCAATTAATGTTGTGATGGATTGAGTTGGTTATATCTTACAATCCTAGGAAAGTTTGGGTCCCGGAGCCGAATCGATAAGATTGTACAACACCTACAAGTCGACTTAATCTTCCCTACTCAACAACATGCATGGTCTAATGAGACTCGAGTTGGGTTATGTCTTACAAGTCTCATTGAAAAGATAGAAGATGATAGTAAATGCAAGGATTCATAGGCTTAGCATTTCATCAAATATAACATGTGCATGAGTTGAGATCAAAACAAGCAAGCAAATAAAACATGAAAGCATATTAATTTAAGTATGAATCATTCCCCATGTTGGTTTCCCCTAATCACCCATTAACCCTAGCTAAGAGACTACTCACTCATTATCATGTTGATCATGCTAGCAAGGTTGTCAATCATACCAACAATATGAAACATGATGAATAAATGAAAGTAATTAACAATAATTAAAAAGGGATTAAGAGATTATACCTACTAATGATTCCAATAATAAAGCAAGAATAATAGAAGTACTTGAATGCTTGATTGAGAGGTTGTCAATCTCCCAACAATAACCCAAATAATCTTCAATTACCCAAAATAAAGGATGAACAAGAGAGAGATTAAAGAACTAAAACTTGGAGTAAAACTTGATTAATACTTGATTACAATATTGAAGAGATATTTGATTGATATTAACTACACTAATTATTGATAAGAAGAACATGCTGCTCTAATTAGACTAATGGGGTATTTATAGTGAAAATTAGGGAGGATGCATTAGGGTTAACTAAGGGCTAAACTAGTAATTACACTTTTTTAGTTGAGCTAGGAGGACCCGGTATTTTTGGAGAGAAGGGCTTCTCTTTTCGTAGCTTGAAGAAGACAATCCGTGCTGTGAAGAAATCCGGGCGAAATAGGGTCGGGACGGGCGGATTGCACCGTTGGAATCCGAGCGGATTCTGGGGAATCCGGGCGGATTGTGGAGGGGGAATCCGAGCGGATTCAGGCAAGGACGCTCGGATTGTCTTGCTGGGCCGGACGGACGGATTGTTGACAATCCGCTCGGATTGTCAGTCAGCATAGTAACTTCTTCTTTTCTTCCCTTTTCTTCATAAATTACTTGGGGATTTCCTTGGGGACTCAAGGATCTTTTCTTAACATTGCTCTTCTACTATAATATGTACAAAGGCCTTCTAATCTTGTCTCTCCTTGATGCTTGGTCATTGAATTCGATCAATTTAGTCTCGTTTTGCCATGAAAATGCAAGATTCTTACTCCTTTCCTACCAAGGGCTCAAAATCTCAAAGAATATGCAAAACAAAGAACTAAAGATAAGAAAAGACCCAAATAAGCACTAAAAAGCATGAGAACAAGGCTAATTCGGGGGCTAAATATGCGCCAATTATGGTCACATCAAATATCCCCAAACCGAACCTTTGCTTGTCCCGAGTAAAGAGGTGACAAAGACTAGGACCAATACTAACCTATCCTAATAAATTAGCCGATATGAGACAATTAGCGGGTCTCACTCCGCCCCTTCAACTCACAACAAGACAACCATGAGGTAGGATGCCTTCTTGCAAGGCAAGGTGGGTCTTGCCAAAATGGCGACACATCCAAACATTAAGCACACAAAAACACATAATGGATGCATCTACAAAAAGAATAGCCACTTTCCTCATCTAAGTGGCGGAAATTATCTACAAGGGAAGCGATTCAAGGGTACACAATCCTTCATAGATGCAATTTGTTCAAACTACTAAGCCTAGAAGGATACCAATAAATCACCTCCAAAATGTGTCAAGCTAGGGTACCTTTGTCCTCAATCGTTAAATGCTTTCGTCAAGAATAGACTCCCTATGGTGTTAGAAACACTGGAGGATCGCGGAATTCCCCCTCTTGCCTAAACAAGAAGAAGGGTTGTCCCCTCTCTACCATGCACAAAAATGGATACGATGGATAAAGGGATCAATAGATATTTGAGTTTCACTTTGGGAGTTTGCTTTTGTTTTTGTTTTTCCCCCCAATTTCTTGTGGCATTTGACATTTGAGAACACTTTCTTGCCATTTCTTTTTGATTTTTGGCATTTCAATACTTGACAACTTTTTTGCATTTATTTTTGAACATTTTCAAAGTCACCCCAATTAGTAACGAGGGTGCCTTGTATTTGAAGCTTAGGAGTTCTATTTTTGCTCCTCTTTTCATTTGATGCATTTTTGCAAACTTTCTTTCACTTTTCATTTCATTGAACTCAAATTTATTTCTTTTTGTGCCCATTCCATTTTGATGACAAAATTGTATGGTAGAACATGGATGGTGGATGGATGGGTGCATGGTTTCAAGGGTCACCTTGGAATAAACGGTAGCCAAGGAGTTATCACACCACAAGGTACTCTTGACTAGGCCTTAAACCATGGGTCAAAGGATACTAGCATGACACATCCTAGGGTGTTTTACAAGCATTCTAACAAGCAAAGTCTTATGAACAAAAAGCATCTACTAGGGCCTATATACACTTGTCAAGCTTCCCAAGTAGACGGTTTCGCAAAATTTTTCTAACATGCAACTACATGCCATGATGCAACTAGCATAAAACATCCTAATGCAAATGATTCTACCAACTAATATGACAAACAATCTAAATGCAAGTCCTAGATTCACATTGTTATACCGCATCAATCAAAATAAAGCCACATAGTCATTAACATAAAGAGGAAAAAGGAGATTGGAAAGATCATACCATGCGGTCTTCAATATCCTCATGTCTCGGATGTGGCGTAGTCAATCAATGTGAACAAGGATAGAACAAACATAATATATACAAGACAATATATACAAAGGAAATGAACTTGTTTTTTGGTTTTTCAATTTTTCCAATTCTTATGATTTTTGAAATTTTTCAATTTTTTTTGGATTTTTGAATAAGAGTTAAATGTTAGAATTCCCATCCCCACACTCATATGGGCATTGTTCTCAATGGCCAAAATGATGGAAATTATGCAAAGATGATGCATGATTTCTATACTAAATGTAATCTACACTAAGCTATGCTACATGATGCATGGTTTTTGTTATGACGGAGAGGATGATTTAGATTATCTCCCGTTGCGTATGCATTAACTTCCCCAAACCTTGTGAGACACTATTGCTAATGTCCAAGGATGGGTATAGTTCATGCACACACTATGCTATGCATGAAACTAATTTGTCATTTTGGATTTTACAAATGGGAACAATAAAATAAGAACACCTCAATGGTACCGAGGTGTGAGTCCTTTGATGTTGCTAGGACTACTCCAACAATGATCAAAATGAAATAAAATACAAAGATACAAGACACAAACTTCTTTTCATGAAAAATAAAGATAAAGAGGAGACATGAGAAAACTTCACTTGAACTTAGGTGGGTGCTCTTGCTTTGCTCCACCTAGTGATGAAGTGGTCTCCTAGACATCGGCATCATCTCCCTCTATATCGCTATCCCAAATATCCTTTGAAGCATCACTTAAACTTGGATCCATGAATTCGTCTTCCTCACTCTCAAGCTTCACCGTGTCACCTCCACAAGAATTGCCACTCTCCTCCCCTTGGCGACCGTTCGCCCCTTCATTAGCCTTCTCCGAGTTGGGAAAGAGCAATTTCATTTGAGCCCATGAGGGGAAAGCTCCTTCCTCACTAATCCGTCCTTTTTGAGCCATCTCATGGTATTGGGGGTAAAGAGCGTAGTAAGTGTCCACGGAGGTCTCATATTGACGGTAGTGTAAATCTTGCAAAATTCCCGTGACAAAGTCGTCACGGGGGAGGATGAAGGGATTTGGATGGTTATATGGTTGGTAGGGAAAGGGGTAAGGAGGCACTTTTATCTTCTCATTTTGAGTTTGTTGTTCTTGTTGTTGTGGTGGTGGATTTTGTGGTGGTGGAGTTTGCCTTGTTTGACTTGGGATGAGGTAGGAGGGCATTGGGGACAAGCTTCCTCTTCTTGGGGAGATCCGTGGTAGATCGGTTATTGGGAGATAGATCGGATCGCTCCCTTTTGTCAACCACTTTATCCTCTTATCGACCCCCTCAAGGGTTATCCAATGGTGTTGGACGACAAGGAGATCTTCATTAATTCTCGTGCTCCCCGTAAGTGGAGTGTACTCATTGTTCTCATTGAACCTTGGGTTAAAGTGCTTTGCAAGTCTAGTTATGAGTCCACCATTCACTATGTTCTTCATTCCATCATCATCCCCATTTCTAAACTTGGCCCACTTCTCTAGCAAAACTAGAGGTGCATTGAAGTGATACCCATCTCTCCCTTGAATGTTGAGGTATGATTCCATAAATACAAGGTCCAATTGGTTGACGATGGCCGGATCTCGGCGGGCGAAGAGAGTACCCGAAAGAAATCGATATGTAAGCCTCAAGATCGGGTTTTGGATGTGAAAAGCAAGACACTCTTTAGTAAGAATGAAATCCCGGCCCGTCATGGCCCTCCACAATGGTGCAACATTATACTTTTTGGGCTTTGATGTTCGGGTAGGCGAAACATCAAGTCCGAACACATTGACAAACTCGACAAGGGTCATCATCCTAGAAACATTCTCCAACCTAAACTCTATGCATATCACTTTGTTTACGGTTGTAATCTTCAAAAAGCTTAAGAATTCTAGCACAAGGGACCGATAGGTTGGTTCATACATGCGAAAGAGAGTTGAAAGACCAAAAACCTCAAAGAGTGCTTCTACTTGGTGAAAAATCCCAAGCTTTCTTAGGGTAGCATGACAAAGAAATTTAGTGGGAAGAATATTCTTACTTAAGAGTCGGTGGAAGACCAATCGCTGCACATCATCAAGGAATTCTACATTCGAGAAATCATCGAGCCTTGTGAGATCTACAATCTCTACATGTTCCCTTCTAATGGTGTTGAGATGTGAGGTAGAGGAACTTCCCACCATCCTTGGTCTTCTTGCACTTCTAAAGGAGGATCTCCTTGGTGCCATTCTTGCTTCTTTTGTTGGGTTCTTTTGATTTGAAGATTGCTAAGGATGTTCCTTGTTGATTGAGTATTGGAAACCCTAGAAAATTGGGGATTTTTGATTTTGAGGGTAAAGAGAGTGATTTGGATATGTATGGGAGTCATAAGGAGGTGGGTTTTATAGGGTAAGTGGAAGGAATAGTGATGTGTCAAAGTATGTGTGGTGGGGGTATTTTAATTAGGAAGAAGTCGGGTCAAGACGCTGTGAGAAGACGAGCGGATTCGAGGTGAAGACGCTCGGATTCTTGCTTCACGGGACGGGCGGATTCTTCATAATCCGCTCGGATTCCGCCACAGAGAAAATTCCCAAAATTTTGACGCCTCAAGACGGGCGTCCCGAGCATAAGACGCTCGGAATCTTTTAAGGTGGGACGGGCGTCTTCTTGAGAAGACGGGCGGATTCTTCGACAGAGATTTTCTTTGAACAACACAGGTAGAAAGACGGGCGTCTTTCCTCAAATCCGGCCGGATTCTTTCAGACGGGCGTATTTCTCCCTTGGACGCTCGGATTCCACCTCAGTCCGGAAATCTTCAACTTCTCAGCACGGCTAGACGTACGGTTTCTCCCCTAGACGCCCGGATTCCAGCAAGACGGCCGGATTCCAGGGAATCCGCACGGATTCGGGCTGCGAGTTTTGACTTCTTCTCCTTTCTTAGATACATCCCCACACTTGAGCAATTGTTCCTTCCTTCATTCAAAAATCATTAGTAACCCTCCCTTACTTACGCTCATGAAAAGAGTTATTTATTAAAACAAATGCGATAAATAAATACAAGTTAGAGGGTTAGTATATTTACAAGTGGTGGTTTAGGGAGGACTCCACCAAACTCTCCCTTAGATGGTCCTTTCAAGGGGGAGGAGGTCCGAGGTAGGTAGCCTCGACCTCTCCAACGAACGCTCCTTCATAATAGGGCTTCAACCTTTGACCATTTACCTTGAATTTGCTTCCATCTTCCACCTTGAGTTCGAAATCTCCATATTTTCCAACTTCGGTTATCACATAGGGACCCATCCATCTAGAGTTCAACTTTCCCCGAAAGAGTCGGTAGCGGGAATTGAATAGAAGGACTTTGTCTCCCTTGTGCAAGGCCTTTTGTCTAATTCTTTTGTCATGAAGCAATTTTGTTCTTTCTTTGTAAATCTTTGCATTCTCATAGGATTGTAGACGGAATTCTTCCAACTCTTGGATTTGTATCATCCTCCTTTGACCGCTCAATTTGAGATCCAGATTAAGTGCTCGGATTGCCCAATAAGCTTTGTACTCCAATTCGATTGGCAAATGACATGCTTTTCCATATACAAGCTTGTAGGGGGAGGCTCCTATGGGAGTCTTATAGGCCGTTCTATAAGCCTAAAGAGCATCATCAAGCTTTGTGCTCCAATCATTCTGAGTCTTGTTCACAACTTTTTCAAGGATTTGCTTGATCTCTCTATTTGAAATTTCTACTTGACCGCTTGTTTGAGGATGATATCCCAAGCCGGTTCGATGTTGAACACCATATTTGGTCAAAAGGGATGCAAGCTTCTTCTCATGGAAATGTGTTCCTCCATCACTAATGATTGCTCTAGGAACTCCAAATCTTGGGAAAATTATCTTCTTGAAGAGCTTGGTGACCGTTTTTGCATCATCATTTGGGGTGGCAATTGCCTCCACCCACTTTGAGACATAATCGACGGCCACAAGGATGTACTTATTCCTATTGGATGTCACAAAGGGCCCTTGGTAGTCAATTCCCCAAACATCGAAGATCTCTACCTCTAGAATGCCCCTTTGTGGCATTTCGTTCCTCCAAGATATATTCCCCGTTCTTTGACAAGCATCGCAATGAATGATGAATTCTCTTGTATCTTGAAACATTGTAGGCCAATAGAAGCCCAATTGGAGAATTTTTGCAACGGTTCTCCTTGCTCCATGGTGCCCACCGTAGGGTGATGAATGACATCCTTCCAAGATTCCTTGGATTTCCCATTGAGGGATGCATCTCGAGTAGAGCCCATCACTACACTCCTTGTAGAGGTTTGGGTCATCCCAAAAGTACCTCTTCACTTCGAATAGGAATCTCTTCCTTTGGTTGTGGTTCAAGTTTGGAGGGATCACTTTTCCAACAATTTAATTGGCATAATCGGCAAACCATGGGGTGATGTGCCTTTCAAGTTGTGTTTGAATAGCCATCAAAATATCGTCGGGAAATGAGTCATTGATCGGTGTTTCTCCATTTTCATCATGGAACCGGATCCTTGACAAGTGATCCGCCACTACATTCTTGGCTCCTTTCTTGTCTCTTATTTCCAAGTCAAATTCTTGATGAAGAAAAATCCATCTCAAAAATCTTGGTTTTGCCTCCTTCTTTATCAAGAGATGTCGAAGAGCACGGTGATCTGAAAATACAATCACCTTGGATCCAAGCAAGTAGGAACGGAATTTATCCAAAGCATAAACAATGGCAAGAAGCTCCTTTTCGGTTGTATCATAATTCACTTGAGAAGGGTCGAGGGTTTTGCTTATGTAATAGATGGCATGAAGAGCTCTTCCTACCAGTTGGCCAAGAACCGCTCCAACGGCGTAGTTGCTAGCATCACACATAATCTCGAAAGGTAACTCCCAATTCGGGGGTTGAATGATTGGTGCCGAGATTAATGCTTCTTTGATTCTATTAAAAGCTTCAACACACTCGTCAGTAAATTGGAATTGGGCATCTTTAAGCAAAAGTTGAGTGAGGGGTTTTGCTATTTTCGAAAAATCTTTTATGGAACGACAATAAAAACCCACGTGACCGAGAAAACTTCTCACCCCTCTAACATTCACGGGAGGTGGGAGTTTCTCTATCACCTCAACTTTAGCTTTATCGACCTCGATGCCCTTTTCCGAAATCAAATGACCCAAAACAATTCCTTCATTGATCATGAAATGACACTTTTCCCAATTTAAAACAAGGCTAACATCTTCACACTTTTGCAATACAAGAGAAAGATTATGCAAACATGAGTCAAAGTCCTTTCCATAAACACTAAAATCATCCATAAAAACTTCCATTATGGTTTCTAAGTAATCGGAGAAGACACTCATCATGCATCTTTGGAAAGTGGCGGGGGCATTACATAATCCAAAAGGCATCCTCCTATATGCAAAAGTGCCATAAGGGCATGTGAAGGTGGTCTTATGTTGGTCATCCGGGTGTATAGGGATTTGGAAGAATCCCGAATACCCGTCAAGGTAACAAAAGAATTTGTTAGAGGCTAACCTCTCAAGCATTTGGTCAATGAATGGTAAGGGGAAGTGATCTTTTCTTGTTGCGGAGTTTAATTTCCGGTAGTCAATGCACATACGCCAACCGGTGATCATTCTTGTGGGTATTAATTTATTCTTCTCATTTGTCACTACTGTGGTACCTCCTTTCTTAGGTACCACTTGAACGGGGCTAACCCACAAAGAACCCGATATGGGATATATGATTCCCGCATCAAGTAATTTCATGACCTCTCCGTTGACAACTTCTTGCATGTGGGGGTTCAATCTTCTTTGGGGTTGAATGGTAGGTCTATGGTCGTCCTCTAGATGAATTCTATGCATGCAAAAGTCGGGACTTATCCCCTTAAGGTCATCTAGATTATAACCTATAGCCTTCTTATGTTGTTTCAACACATCAAGCAATTTTCCCAATTGATCATCATCAAGTCTATCATTAACAATCACGGGTTTGGTCTTTGATTCATCAAGGTAAGCATATTTCAAATTTGGGGGAAGGGGTTTCAAAGTAGGAGCTTGTACCTTACTTTCTTCTTTTGGAGTTTCATTGAGAATTTGCTCCATCTCCATTAGACATTCCATTCTCACAGCATACTCAACTTCACTTTCATCAACCTCATCATATTCAAATCCCATGAAGGGTTCCTCTTGCTCTTGAGTTTGCAAAATATCCTCTAGGATGGATTGCTCATCCTCTATGGGTTGACATGATTCTACTAGAATATTATGCACCAACTGGGATTGTGCATGAGTTAGTTCCTTGTTAGCTAGAGCGGCCTCAAAGAGATCCACCTCCAAGTCCCAATACATGCTCTTAGCCTCACTTGCTTCTAAGGCTTCTAATGCTTGCATGGGATCCTTGAAGTAAGGGATACTCAAGTGGTCCTCTACAAAACAGTCTACGAAATCCATCTCGCAAAATATCAAACAACTCGAAAATGATTAGAACAAACCTTGAGGAGTGTTACTTCCTCAAGGCAAAGAAAGACACAACTAATAAAAAGAAATCTAAATCAAACAAACACCGTCCCCGACAACGGCGCCATTTTTGATGCGATCCCGCTAAGTGTTCACAAATTAAGATGTGGTCGTTGGTCACGGTCGAATGATCAAAACACAATTTATAGCTCCACAAACAACTCTACAATTAGTAAAGAGGCAAGTAAAGGTCGGATCCCAAGGGACGGGAGTTGAAATGAGATTTCTATTGTAACTAGTGGTGTCTAAGGGGTGTCACAAATTGGGTTGATGTAGAAGGTTACTAAACTAGAGTAACAATGAAAATAAACAAGCAAGATGAATTAAAGGGGTGTAAACAATTGATTAAAGGCACTAGGGTGTCATGGGATCATAGGGGAATCATGGGATATGATCATACAAACATGTTCTCAAATTATAAGCAAGCAATTAATGTTGTGATGGATTGAGTTGGGTTATATCTTACAATCCTAGGAAAGTTTGGGTCCCGGAGCCGAATCGATTAGATTGTACAACACCTACAACTCGACTTAATCTTCCCTACTCAACAACATGCATGGTCTAATGAGACTCGTGTTGGGTTATGTCTTACAAGTCTCATTGAAAAGATAGAAGATGATAGTAAATGCAAGGATTCATAGGCTTAGCATTTCATCAAATATAACATGTGCATGAGTTGAGATCAAAACAAGCAAGCAAATATAACATGAAAGCATATTAATTTAAGCATGAATCATTCCCCATGTTGGTTTCCCCTAATCACCCATTAACCCTAGCTAAGAGACTACTCACTCATTATCATGTTGATCATGCTAGCAAGGTTGTCAATCATACCAACAATATGAAACATGATGAATAAATGAAAGTAATTAACAATAATTAAAAAGGGATTAAGAGATTATACCTACTAATGATTCCAATAATAAAGCAAGAATAATAGAAGTACTTGAATGCTTGATTGAGAGGTTGTCAATCTCCCAACAATAACCCAAATAATCTTCAATTACCCAAAATAAAGGATGAACAAGAGAGAGATTAAAGAACTAAAACTTGGATTAAAACTTGATTAATACTTGATTACAATATTGAAGAGAGATTTGATTGATATTAACTACACTAATTATTGATAAGAAGAACATGCTCCTCTAATTAGACTAATGGGGTATTTATAGTGAAAATTAGGGAGGATGCATTAGGGTTAACTAAGGGCTAAACTAGTAATTACACTTTTTAAGTTGAGAAAGGAGGACCCGGTATTTTTGGAGAGAAGGGCTTCTCTTTTCGTAGCTTGAAGAAGACAATCCGTGCTGTGAAGAAATCCGGGTGGAATAGGGTCGGGACGGGCGGATTGCACCGTTGGAATCCGAGCGGATTCTGGGAAATCCGGGCGGATCGTGGAGGGGGAATCCGAGCGGATTCAGGCAAGGACGCTCGGATTGTCTTGGGGGGGACGGACGGATTGTTGACAATCCGCTCGGATTGTCAGTCAGCATAGTAACTTCTTCTTTTCTTCCCTTTTCTTCATAAATTCCTTGGGGATTTCCTTGGGGACTCAAGGATCTTTTCTCAACATTCCTCTTCTACTATAATATATACAAAGGCCTTCTAATCTTGTCTCTCCTTGATGCTTGGTCATTGAATTCGATCAATTTAGTCTCGTTTTGCCATGAAAATGCAAGATTCTTACTCCGTTCCTACCAAGGGATCAAAATCTCAAAGAATATGCAAAACAAAGAACTAAAGATAAGAAATGACCCAAATAAGCACTAAAAAGCATGAGAACAAGGCTAATTCGGGGGCTAAATATGCGCCAATTATGGTCACATCAACTACCAATATAAGCATAATTTTACCATTAACATTATATCTACTACTAACATTATTCATTTCCTAAGATTACCCATATGTTACTTATACTAAATATAACATTAATAAACCCGGAACGACGAACAACGCATGAAAAATCGCGAAAACAAGCAACGGGCCAACCCGGGCCAACCCAGGGCTGCCGTGGGCCTGCATGGGCCTGCCGGGCCAATTGGGCCGCCACCCTAATGTTGGGAAATGTGTCCTCAACAATAGTGCGATCATATGATTTAAATATCATTATTAAATCTCATTTCAAGAATACGGAAGGGATGATACATTACATATATATATAGTCAATTGTCCACACATATCGGTAATGATTGGGTCAGCTAGAGTTTGACATTACTGTCGTGCGACGGTGGTGATCAGTTGATCCCTTGAGGTCACACCTAAAGGACGATTCCCTTAATTGAAAAGGTTAATTAGTTGTATACCGATACAGATTAATTAATTCCTTAAAATTGAACAATTCGATTTGTGAGAGAGAATATTGACATCTTATTGTAATGGGATTAAATAAGATTTATTTTAGTAATAAAATGCTTTGTTGCTAAAATTATTTATTGTTTGAGAAACAATAAAGATAAGAATGAATGGTTAATTATAATTACAAGAAGTTGTGAATTATAACTATATGACCCATTTTATTTATGTGATCAAGTATCACTAGTCAATTTGTTGTATGAAATTTAATTAATTCATGAAATGATATTTATGTGATAAATATGCATTAAATTAATTAATAACATGTATCATACTACATGTGACATATTGTGTGACAAATGACAAATTGACAAAATAAAATGGTAGTCCATTTTATGTACATGGACCGAAAAATGGAGGGTGTGTTAGTGGGTTTTGGTTGTTTTATTTTAATTGATAAAATAAACATAATGATGCCTACCTACTACTAGTCTTACACATCTACTATTTTGAGAAGAGAAAAAGAAAAGTAATGATGCCATTTTGGCTCCTAAAACCGTGACACTCCATCTATATTGATGGGAGTTGGTTGCTTTATTTTTCTCTTACACTATCATTCATTATAAAAAATCACATGCAAGTTGTTCATGGATTTTTCCTCTCTTCTCTCTCCTTAATATTCATTAAAAAGATGAGTATTTGATTAAAATTGTTCATATAAATTACTAAGATTACTAGAAGTAGTATATGAGTATTAGTAATAGATTTTAAGGTAAACTACAATACAAACATCTAGTACATGTTTATTTGTGGGATTAAGGGATAGTTTTGGGTGCTACTAATTGGAGAATCTCTACTTTGGGATTTTTGTATGTTCATCCATTATTGGAAAGCTCAAGAACAAGAGAGAAAGGTGATCTCTCTTGTGCCCATTAAATCGAAATATCCAATGTAAGAATATGATTTCTTCTCTTTTATTATATTGTTTGCATGCATAAAATCCGTATTTAATTTTATGACAAATTATTTTAACATATATGAGTATGTTAGTATGTATATAGATCTACTTTTCCTTCAATCGGTATCAAGAGCCACGGTTGTTTGCATGCAAATTGGTTAAAAGTTTTTCCGAGTTATAAGAATAACAAATAAAACTTGTAAAATTTGTGTTATTATGATATATCACGAAATTATTACATGCATGTTAATATTTCTGGTCCTAAAGTGTTTTAGGATATTTTGGTTATTTTTCGGATTTTTATTGTTCATATTTAACAATAATGACATTTAAATGTGATTTTATGAGTAAAAATGTCATTTTTGGTCGAAAAATAGCTATACTTCGAATGTTTCATTGGTTTTTGGATATGTTTTCACATATATTATTTTGAGATAACCTGTAAATTTTCATAATTTTTGGAATTATTATGCTCGAAAAATGGATTTTTCATTATTAAATTCGGATTTAGGTGAAAAATAGGTTAATATGAGTTAAATTTCGAATCTGGTCATAGAAAATTAATATGTTGTCACATGCAATTTTACAAGATGTGTGTAAAATAATTGGCTATAAAGAAGTCTTGTTGCATGATTTATGATTTTTTGAAGAAAAATAGCATAAATAGTGACATTATTAAGTGAAAATTAATAAAACATAATCTATGACTTAGGAAAAACGTCTAATGTTGCATTTTATTATATTTTTCAGATCTAAAATTGAAAAGTTAATGAAAATAATTTTTCCGTGTTTTTATGATTATTTTATTAAAAATCGATAAACCGCAACTTTGTTTTTCCGAGAAAATTTCGAAATTTTTAACCTAAGATTTTGAACATTATGAGTGTCATGGTATTTTTCCAGAATGTTCATGAGTTTAAATTTCAAATTTTGAATTTATTTGAAATTTTGTGATTTATTTGAAGTTTAATAGCTTATTTTGTAATTTTTGGTCCATTTATGAACAATTTTATAAAATATGGGTTAATTATGGTCAAATTATTAGTGAAGACTAAATTTTGAGTCCTAAGAGGTTAGGGTAATTAACTTAGGCATAAATATGAGTTTATGTATTTTTGTGATTATAAAATGTTGAAATCACGCAAATCCGTAAAAACCGATTAATATACGATATTGGCTATTCAAAGGCGATTTAGCATAAAATTGAGCATGTTCATACATATTATAATGCTGCATTTTCTTTATGATTGTCATAATTTTAATTTATGTAATTTTGAATTATGTAATTTTACTTAGTATGGCCTTAGATTTTAATTGGTATTTCCCGAAATGTATGGGAATATCGATTCGGTTGTAATTTTATTGTGATCTCGTATCACCGTTTTGTAATTTAATAGATTTATTTTATTTTAGTTACAAATGTATAATAGGAAATTATGTAATTTATTATGTAATTTTATTCATTCCGGAGTTCCCGAAGACGGATTTCTTCAAGAATGGCGATACATAAAGACGGTGTTACCTCGAGATGCGTGTCACAACCGAAGTTCAAGGGACCAATGGAGTTGGTTTCCGAAATGTAATAGTTAAATAGTTTTTCTATTTTAGGAAAGGCCATACTAGGATTTATTTACTTTTATGCTTGCATTTTATTTTATGTCACATGCATTGCTAAATCGCCATAACTAAACATGCATTGTCTTTTTATCGAGTTTATCGACCGTGTCAATTACAATTATCGTAGTTCACCGCTTTAGTTCACTTAAAACGTGATAGATAATAAATTGACATGACCTCTCGCTAAAATAAACAATTGAGACATAGCCTTACCAAATAGTAGAAACCATGAAAACCTATTTCGTGAGGGAGTGCACTCGGCCACACCGGGGTACAAACCTTGTTACGTAGGGGAAGTGGGTGATAAATGTCTATCCACCGAATTCATGTTGATGAGGGTTTCATCGGCCACACCGTGCCCAAGTTAATGTGGGTTTGGATCATGGACACATTTATTCGAAATTTGGATTGAACTCAACAAAAGTTTTTCGATAAGGGTTTCATCGGCCACACCGTCCCCTTGTTGAATGTGTTTTGGGCTAAAGATAAATGTTAATGTAATATTATCGACCAAGAGTTCTAAAAGTAGAATCGATTAAAGCGTTAATCCACCGAGTTATATTGATAAGGGTTTCATCGGCCACACCGTGCCCAAGTTAATATGAATTTGGGTCTTGGAATCATTTATCATAGTTGGGTAGAGGTCACTATGTAAATGCTTTACTTGTTATTTACAAGTATTAATAAAACGATAAATGATTATGTTTTCCACTATTCCGTTATCATATTGTTCTATTTCATTACCACAATTCATATACGATATCATTTTGATTTTTGATTCAAATCTCTATTAAAACATCGTAACTAAAGACAAAATTTGAATTTGCTTCTAAAACCTCAAATGAACCATTGCTAAGGATCTCTTGTAAAGAGTATAGATAAAAGTTATTCATTATCAAACAGGTTTTTGATTATTGACTAACACATCTACTTACAATGGATTGTTTTTCCATATACTTAAATGAATTAAGTACCTTGAAAAGATAATATTGTTTTGGTGATTAGATTTTCAGAATTCGTAATTGACCAAAATAACGCAACCACTTCGATAAAAGTTTTAAGACTAAAACGAACAAATGAAGAGTAATCTTCATGAATTCAATTTTGCTTCTCAAAGCAAAGACTCATTGAAATGAGTGGGAGCATTCTCTTAAACCGTTAAGATGAGGACGAGGTTCAAGAAGTAAAGATAATAATGAAATTGATACAAGGTTATGTTAAAAGTAAAGTTGTTGAGAATGACGATACTAAACCTATCAATTCCGACCGATAAAGTTTCCATTGTCTTAAAATGTTGGACACGAGAAAGGAAACTACCCCAAATTATTGAAGAATCAACAAGTTAGTTGTGGGACATCTAATAGGACCTTCTTCTTTAAAAATGTTTATTTAATTAAACATAAATTTTGCTAGTATTACTTCGTCAATATTAGAAACCAGTGGTGGTTTTCATCATTATGTTTGATACATAGGATGATTAGAATATGACGACTAGCAACAATGAAGTCGAGAGATAGAGTAATTGTGTACTCAATCTAGTTTTTGGATTTAAAGTTGTACTTAATTGTGACTATTAAGTGCATAAACTCTAAATAAGAATACAAACTTGTTAAGATACAAAAGAGGTTTCACTTTTGTGACCCTATACACCACGATTTGATGTATGGCTAGCCCATTATCAAGGTGATTATATTCTAAACCAAACTAGAATGATATATCATGAAGATGATGCAAGACTCAAAATTGGTAACCCAAGATTAAACCTTAAAATTTTGGAATGATGAACGCAAAGAGTTATCGAGTACTCTTGAAACCACTAGATTGTTAATGGTATATGCGTATCTTGTATTCAAAGCAAGATATCTCGTACCTTTTGGTTGAAAAGGAGATCGAGATTGTAAATCATTGATCCAAAATAGGTTGATCATTTTCTTTTACCAACGATTTAAGTTGACACTAATATGTTCACTTAATAAGGTAAATAGAGAAATCTTTGAAGAAGTTCAAGAGTTCAAGGAATCACGATTCAGTCGTGATGGGATTATCAAAGTGAAGACTTTGATATAACCCAAAGGTAATGTGATATAGTATCACAAGTTAATCTCTCTTAGCACGCATTATGAAATAATGTGTGGATGGATAAGAAATCAAACGCTATTCGATATGGTTTGGATTTCAATCAAGTTACTTTGAGTTACTTGATCCTTTTGGGGATTTTATCATTTTTGTCTAAATTATTTTTCCACTAATACGAATCATATGAGATATGAAATGGTAAGGGTACCATGTTTGTAAGTTTTCACAAGAAACAAATGCTCTTTTTTTTTTTCCCTTTTCAATTATCACGAGTACGAAGGGTTTGCGGCTCGTGAAGCTGTCTTTCTAAAATACAAGTTTATTTTAGAAGACAGAGTGGGAGAAATTATTCAAGAGCCACAAAGAATGCCACAGAGAATGTTATGTCGCAAGAAACTGGTCTTTCTTGGCTACATGAGACGTTTTGTGTAAAATATTGTTTCTTTAAAACCTAGGAGGTTAAATTCGTCACTTGTTAAAAATCATGAATTCATGCTACTTTTAAGAAAGTAAAGAGCTTATAACTTACAAAAGAAATTGGTTGATTCAAGTTGATTACTTCTAGAAAGTAATGAACATATGACTTACATAAGAGTGTTTAAGTCACAACTCAATACAAGGCTTAGAGCCATGAAAATCCGAAACAAAAGGGCTTGATTAGTGACAAAGAGTTTTGCACTAATAAAGAGATATTTCAAAGCAAGATTGGTTGCAAAGGGTTTTGCACTAATTGAAATGATTAAGTCTATTTGGATCTTCTTAGGGATTGTGTTTCATTATGAAGTTATGAAATACATAGCAAGCGAATCTAAAACCCACTTCTTCAATTAGAAGGAATGTATTCAATACATGTCTTGAGTTTTGAAGATTCTTGCAATCCTAAGATAATGTGAAACTTAAGAGAGAATTTTAAGTAGGACATCAATGAGTTAGAATCAACATTTTTGATCATGTGATAAAACATTTCTCGATAAGTCGAGAAGTTGTGTTTATACATGGAGTTTAGTGGGAGTTACGGAATTTTAATTAGTCCGATATGTGGATGACATATTGATCATTGCGAATGATTTAAGACTTTTGGAGTATTATAATACATCTTGAATATCCGGATTTATGAAGATAAATCCACATGATATTAGCGTCAGTAAGAAGTCTTATGTTGATAAGATTCATGACTAGTTCAATTAAATTGAACATATTTGATTGATTTCATTTGCTTCCGCTGCCGAATCAATTGAAAAGAAATGATGTATAACACTTCATATGCTTTGAGTATGATGAATTGTTTTCAAAAATCGAATTTAAGTAATCTTTACCAAGTAAGCTATAAAGATTACCCTTAAGTGCTTGCAGAAGCATTAAGGAAGTAAAGCAAAGTGTTTATGATGCAATATTGTGTAAGGGTGTTACACAAGTGACAATTGACAATTGAGATTGCGCATGGTTTCCGACAAAACCATAATCAAAACACACTAGGATGGTTAAGATACCATTGTGGCAATGTTAATTAAGAAGTAGATTTTCTAGAATCGTTCTAGGCAATAAAGAACAATGAGAGATATTTATAACGGAAATTGAGTACACTTGCGATCATGAGATGTGCAAAAAAGGATGAGTCCCGCACACTGTGAAAACAGTGGGAGCTATTCTTAGGCTAGAGGGCCTATGTCTTGATTGGATCTCGACACATACTCAGAAAGTTTTGTAATGCAAATGTATACATTACAAAGGAAAACGAGTATGTAGTGAGGTTGAGTAAGGTACAAGAAATTGATAAAACCTACTAACCAAAACCTTCTCAAAGGCTAAACATGATGAGTCATGTCATTTCAATTGAATCGAAATGAACAACTACGTACAAGATCAAATTAGATTATAGAACATGAAATAGTAATCAGGTATTGACTATTCATATGTGATAATCGCATTTGTCGTTCGAGTTTTACTTTAAAACTCTTCTATTATACTTTGTTACATCCAAACGGGTTGTAGAGACAATTGAACCCCGTTAAAGTGAACACGGATTAGCATTGTATTCGCCCATAGTCACTTACATGAGGTGACGTCTCGAAGTGACTAGAGTGTGATGCGATTGATGGCAAGTTCAAGTGCCATACAGTCATGTGAGATGACTAGTCGATCACATAGGCAGACTGTTAGGAACACTTTGTCGGGCAGTGACCGCTTATAGAGTTACGCAAATTTATAAAGCCTGGTCGTGGCGAGAGCTACTATACTATTCTAATGAGTCGATTCTTTTGACTAAAGACTATTCGCCTAAGATGGCACGATTTGATTAACTTTGATTTGTGTTACTACGACCTTCGTAAATGGGGTCAAATGGGCATATTTTGGGTTATGATGGTCAATAGTCGAAGGGAATGAGTGCGATAGGAATTGTCCACCCCTTGTCAGGGTTAAAACAATATCTCAGGGCCACTCGAGGAGTAATGAACTGGAAATGCGTGGCCACGCTCGGAAGGTATCCATGGTGGATAAATTCCGGTCAATCAGTTATTCTCCAGATCGAGGAAACCACTCTCGATGTGATCACTTGCAAGTACGACCCGAAAGACACCTTGCATTGAGTGGGAGATAGTAATAGGACAAGAGAATTGGTGACGCACACTTGTCGAGGACAAGTGGGAGATTGTTGGGAAATGTGTCCTCAACAATAGTGCGATCATATGATTTAAATATCATTATTAAATCTCATTTCAAGAATACGGAAGGGATGATACATTACATATATATATAGTCAACTGGTCCACACATATCGGTAATGATTGGTGACTAGAGTTTGACATTATTGTCGTGCGACGGTGGTGATCGATTGATCCTTGAGGTCACACCTAAAGGACGATTCCCTTAATTGAAAAGGTTAATTAGTTGTATACCGTCTGATTAATTAATTCCTTAAAATTGAACAATTCGATTTGTGAGAGAGAATATTGACATCTTATTGTAATGGGATTAAATAAGATTTATTTTAGTAATAAAATGCTTTGTTGCTAAAATTATTTATTGTTTGAGAAACAATAAAGATAAGAATGAATGGTTAATTATAATTACAAGAAGTTGTGAATTATAACTATATGACCCATTTTATTTATGTGATCAAGTATCACTAGTCAATTTGTTGTATGAAATTTAATTAATTCATGAAATGATATTTATGTGATAAATATGCATTAAATTAATTAATAACATGTATCATACTACATGTGACATATTGTGTGACAAATGACAAATTGACAAAATAAAATGGTAGTCCATTTTATGTACATGGACCGAAAAATGGAGGGTGTGTTAGTGGGTTTTGGTTGTTTTATTTTAATTGATAAAATAAACATAATGATGCCTACCTACTACTAGTCTTACACATCTACTATTTTGAGAAGAGAAAAAGAAAAGTAATGATGCCATTTTGGCTCCTAAAACCGTGACACTCCATCTATATTGATGGGAGTTGGTTGCTTTATTTTTCTCTTACACTATCATTCATTATAAAAAATCACATGCAAGTTGTTCATGGATTTTTCCTCTCTTCTCTCTCCTTAATATTCATTAAAAAGATGAGTATTTGATTAAAATTGTTCATATAAATTACTAAGATTACTAGAAGTAGTATATGAGTATTAGTAATAGATTTTAAGGTAAACTACAATACAAACATCTAGTACATGTTTATTTGTGGGATTAAGGGATAGTTTTGGGTGCTACTAATTGGAGAATCTCTACTTTGGGATTTTTGTATGTTCATCCATTATTGGAAAGCTCAAGAACAAGAGAGAAAGGTGATCTCTCTTGTGCCCATTAAATCGAAATATCCAATGTAAGAATATGATTTCTTCTCTTTTATTATATTGTTTGCATGCATAAAATCCGTATTTAATTTTATGACAAATTATTTTAACATATATGAGTATGTTAGTATGTATATAGATCTACTTTTCCTTCACCTAAACCCTCCGTTTCTCCGTTTTTGTTCACTTTAACATCGTTTTAAGCATCAATTAATCATTCCCATTTCATTTCCATACTAATATGTGAACTTAAACATACAAAAGACATGAATTTAACCCATATTTTCATGTGAAATAAACCACTCAAATAACATTCACAAAATCATACAAGAAAGCAAAGAATGTGACATTTATTCGTCGAGTAACTCGAAATATGTTACCTTTAGCTAGGAATGAGCAATTAGCACCTTGAACACCAAACCCTAATATACATGCTAGCCACTATCTTCAACTATGTACGAGTCTCCAAACTCGTCTTCTAAATCCTCGCCTAAATAAACAATAAAAACACAATTATAAGCACTATAATCAAAACCCTAAAAATGGTGGATAAAATAAATTTAGGGCAATTGAATTTAGAACATACTAGGATGTTGGAAATGAAGAGAGGATTCCAAATATGTAATCCTTATGAAATTTGGAGTAGAAATGAGTAAATTATGATGAAAATTAGCTTAGAAAGCTTAGGTTTTTAGTATGAAAATGGTGTTTTTGGTTAGAACACTTTAGAATGTCCTAGGAATATGAAGTTGGAAAAGAAAAATCAAAAGGGAAGGAGGGGGAAGGTGCCGCCCAAAAGGAGGAAGAGGAGCGGGATTTTAGGCGGAATTTCATTAGTCGGTTTTGGCTCGTTTCGACGATAATTAGAACCGTTCGTCAAATGCAAATTCCGACAATGCCAAGGTTCTTAAACACGAGATTACAAGAAGATTGAGTACTCATATGACCCATTTCCAAAATCGTTTGCCCAATTTTCACAAGAATTGCCATTTTTTCCACGATATACCCTTTTTTCGAGATAAAAGGTTTTTACATGGTTTAAACTATTTTTAAACATTTCGAAACTATCAAAATAAATACTTTACTTCAAAATATAATAGAATTATATTTCATTGAATTATTATTACTTCAAATACCTTAATATTAAATTCAACTTGATTAATAAATTACTTCCGCAATATAATAACGGTCCGAAATTACGGGATGTTACAATCACCCCTCCTTTTAAAATGTTTCGTCCTCGAAACTTAGAAGGAGAAATTATAGTAAACAACATCTTAATAATATAATCATAAGAAAAATATAGGTATCTTTTCAATGAAACGGTGATACTCTTGTTGATCAGACAAGAACATCCACATTTCATATCAAGATATAAAAAAAATATTTCTACACCAATAAATGAGAAAACCCATTATTGGGACGTCACCAATAACGAGATTTAACACTCATTAATGTTAGAACCATTAAAAATCATAAAATCATTTTCAAAATTTTAGTTTAAAATTCTATAATAAGAATAATATCTTTACTAATTATGATTAAATACGGTCTAGTAACGCGGAAAAAGAGTAAGAAAAAGGAATACCTTACGAGAATAATTCAGGATATTTAGTTAACATAGAAGCTTCAGTCTCCCAAGTCTCTTCTTCGACATTTCCACAACGCCAAAGAACACGGACTAGAGGTACAACTTTGCTCCTAAGTTGCTTGTTGGCTTTTTCGAGAATCCGGATTGGCCTTTCTTCAACCGCCAAGTTAGGCTCCAATTCAGGAATCTCTTCTTGGATGATATGGCTAGGGTCACTAATGTACTTCCTTAACTGAGAAACATGGAAGACATTGTGAACCTTGCTCAGATTTGGGGGCAATTCTAAACGGTAAGCAGCAGGACCAATCTTTTCAATCATCCGGAAGGGTCCAATATATTTAGGGCTCAGCTTCCCTTTTACACCAAACCGTTTCACCCCTTTCATAGGTGACACTTTAAGGAATACTTGATCATCAACCTCAAAATAAAGTGGTCGACGACGGACATCGAAGATATGATTTTTGACGGTCTGAGCGGCTTTCATCCACTCCAGAATGATTTTAACTTGTTCAATGGACTCGGTCACCAAATCAGGTCCTAACATTGGAACATTTTGGGTTTGATCCCAACAGACTGGAGTACGGCATTTTCTACCGTACAGAGCTTCATATGGTGCCATTTTAATGGAGGCTTGATAGCTGTTGTTAAAAGAGAACTCAACCAGAGGTAAACATTTCTCCCAGGAAGTTTGGAAATCTAAGGCACAGGCACGAAGAAGATCCTCTAAAGTTTGAATTGTTCTCTCGGTTTGACCATCAGTGGCGGCGTGAAAAGCAGTGCTCATCAATAGTTTACTACCCAAGGCCTCCTGTAATGCAGTCCAGAAACGAGAACAAAATCGAGGGTCCCGATCTAAAACTACATCTTTAGGAACCCCATGATAGCGCACTACCTCATCCACATAGACACGAGCTAGAACTTCTAATCTCCAGGTCTCCTTGATGGGAATAAACCGAGCACACTTAGTCAATCGGTCCACAACCACCCAAACAGCATTCTTCCCAGTGGAAGTCCTGGGTAAAGCCATCACAAAATCCATGGAAATAGACTCCCATTTCCAAAGAGGAACATCCAAGGGTTGAAGCAAACCCCCGGGCTTTTGATGCTCTATCTTTACTTTCTGGCAGGTGAGGCATTTACTGACATACTCCGTAACTTCAATCTTCATCCTAGGCCACCAGAATTGTAATCTCAAATCTTTGTACATTTTGGTACCTCCCGGATGAACGGAGTAAGGAGAGAGGTGTGCTTCATCAAGAATTCTTTTTCTCAAATTAGCTGCCCCCGGAACATAGATTCTACCATGATAACGAAGATACCCATCATCATCAATCTTACAATCCTTAGCTTGCCCAAGTTGAATTTTAGCTCTAATAGATTTGAAAGTAGGATCATCGGGAAGGTAAGCACGGATCTCACGGTAGAAATCAGGTTCGGCTGACATGGCATTAAGATGATTAGAGCCCCTTTTTACAAGGCTTATTCCTAATTTTTGAAGTTCTAAAGCAAGTTCAGGAGGTAATTCCCGAAAAGAATTCAAAGAATGACAGGATTTTCTGCTAAGAGCATCAGCCACCACATTAGCTTTTCCTTCGTGATAAATCAGATCAACATCATAGTCATTCACTAATTCCAACCATCTTCTTTGCCTCATGTTCAGATAAATTTAGGGTATATCGTGGATAAAATAAATTTAGGGCAATTGAATTTAGAACATACTAGGATGTTGGAAATGAAGAGAGGATTCCAAATATGTAATCCTTATGAAATTTGGAGTAGAAATGAGTAAATTATGATGAAAATTAGCTTAGAAAGCTTAGGTTTTTACTATGAAAATGGTGTTTTTGGTTAGAACACTTTAGAATGTCCTAGGAATATGAAGTTGGAAAAGAAAAATCAAAAGGGAAGGAGGAGGAAGGTGCCGTCCAAAAGGAGGAAGAGGAGCGGGATTTTAGGCGGAATTTCATTAGTCGGTTTTGGCTCGTTTCGACGATAATTAGAACCGTTCGTCAAATGCAAATTCCGACAATGCCAAAGTTCTTAAACACGAGATTACAAGAAAATTGAGTACTCATATGACCCATTTCCAAAATCGTTTGCCCAATTTTCACAAGAATTGCCATTTTTTCCACGATATACCCTTTTTTCAAGATAAAAGGTTTTTACATGGTTTAAACTATTTTTAAACATTTCGAAACTATCAAAATAAATACTTTACTTCAAAATATAATAGAATTATATTTCATTGAATTATTATTACTTCAAATACATTAATATTAAATTCAACTTGATTAATAAATTACTTCCGCAATATAATAACGGTCCGAAATTACGGGATGTTACAAGAACCTTGAAACCCACAACTTGGCATTTCACTTGAGTGGTGGTAGGATATGTGAGATGAGTTGTGAGGAATTTTGGGAATTTGTTGAATTCATGATCACCCAATGTCTTAAGCAAAATGTACATGACATCTTTGAAAGTGCCATGGAAGGTATGGAAGCGATAAATACCACATTTAAAAAATTCATTGAAGAAAACTATGATGAAAATGAGATTTGTAAGAATGAGACACCTTCCTATAACCTTGAGCCAACCTACTATGCCCACAAATTTTCCCCTCCTTGGGAATATGGTGTGATAGATGAAGAGAGTGAAGATGAGGAGGAATACATTCTTGATTGTGAAACCAATGCTTGGATACCGTCATCCGACTCTTCTTGTGTAACAATGAACCCAACTTCCATGGAATTTGATGTTAATGGGAAAAGTGAGAGTGAGATGGATGTGAGCTTGAGTGAAAACTCACCCTTTGAGGATGACATATTTGAGGGAGACAATTGTGTTGAACTTGGTGAGCCTTGTTATGACAACCCCTTTGATAATGGACCTTGTTGGGATGAGGAATATGAGGACATTTGGGAACCCCAAATAGACACCCTTGAAATCACCTTAGATGGTAATGAGAGTACTTCCATTGAATGTGGTGATTTTGACTATTTAGAGGACGAGTTGAGTGAATTGCCAACCAACTACCCATTTCATGTTCCTACCATCCATCACATCTGTTATGATTTTTGTCATAGTATTCTTGACATGCTTGTTCGGTCATTTACTTGGGCATTTTTCAATTGCATAATCTTGTGTTGCTATGCATGCCTATTCATGTCCCACTCCCAAGAATTTGACCGACTTCTACGTGCTTTAAGTGCTAGTGATGATTTTCCATGAAATTGTTAATTGATAATCTTTGGTTTAATGGAGTCCCTCAATAACCAAGAACTTGTATATATGAATTTAGTGTAATTTTGCATTCATTCATTCATTTAATAAATTGCATGAGAGATGAAAGGGAGGGATCTCATATTTTAATTGAGCATTTTGAAGGAAATTAATGAAAATAAGAAGATGAAAAATGTAAAGAAATGAAGAAAATGAAGATTTTGGGCTTGTGCACATCTTTCCTATCATAAAAAAGGTGTTGAGTCAAAATTGCTCGAAATCCGTGCATCCCGAGCCCAACCCGTGCATATTGAAGGCCAAGAAAGGAAAGAAAGTTCCTTGCCCAAGAATCTGTATGAGTTATGAAGAAAACGCGCATCCCTGAACTCAACCCACGCGGGTCCAGATTAACCCGAGCGGGACAACATCTAACTCGAGCGAGTTCATTTCAACCCGAGCGGGTTCGGGCTTAAATTGCAAAAATTTCCAGAATCCAGGCAGATTATTTGTCCCGCCCGTGTTCAGCTATTGACCCGTGTTTCCTCTTTATTTCAGCCATGACTTTGCTCTACACTCAAATCTCACCTACCATCTTCATCTTGTACCTTCAAGCTCAACCCCAACTCACAAAAATCACTCAAATGTCCATCAAATCCAACCAAATCACCATCAAATTACTCTAAAAATCATTCTAATCCATTTCTACACAATAAAAATAAACTTTCCAACCTTCTACATACTCAAAATCACCCATTTTTATCATCTTAAAAATTGAGGCTCTAAAAATCCGTGAGCTCCATCTTGTGTTTCGGGTTTGATTTTTGCCTTCTAGCTTCACTTCAATGCTTCTAGTATTCTAATAAGGCATTTTCAAGGTTGTTTGGCTCTTATTTGTGAAGATTTGAAGCATTCTTGAGTAGTGATACTTGGTGGATTTTAAGACTACAACAAATGAGTTTTTGGGGTAAGGGTAAGACTACTACTACTAAGGGGTCAAAGAGGAGAAAAGGAAGCAATTCTAATGCTCCACCGGAGTTCCAAATGCAAGAAGAGGAGCTAGTACCGGAGATAGAGCAACTTGATGATTTCCCGGAGGTAGTATTCATTAAAAATGAGCATAGGAGGCGATTTGTGAAACTACTAGGTAAGGAATGTGAGCCTACTCGTTTCATTTGTCGTCAAATTTTTGATAAACTTGGTATTGAGAACAAACCGAGTCTTTCTTTAGAGGAATGGGTCTTGAGACTTTGTTTTATATGCATGAGGAGACATATCTTAGCCTCACCATGGAATTCTTTTGTAGTCTCAAAGTTTTTGAAGGAGAGAGTTATGGGGTGTCTATGGAATTTAGGTTGTGTAATGAGACCCACCAAATACATTTGGGTACCTTTGGTGAAATTTTTGGACTTGTGATACCCGAGACCCACCTTGAGAAACCCGTGGGGTTCACGGAGTCACACTTGTTGATACGTGCATTTTATATAGTCTTTTTAGCCTATTTAGCACATATTTATATGCACTTTCATACTGTTTATATTTCTTTTTGCCCCCGAATTGGCTACTTTGGTTCGTTTTGTCCGTTTTGTAGAAATGAACGCTAAAGTAGTGGAATCGTACCATTTTTCGTCCTTTTTGCATGCATTTTGAGGAGACGGGATTTTTCAGAGTAAGTGTTTGCATTGGGAAGCGTGAAGGCACGGTTTACGAGGCAGCCGGGTACGAGATTGGGCTGATTTGAAGGAAGAATACTCGATCGAGAAGTTTTATTACTCGATCGAGTGGTTTTTATAGCTTGGGTTGATCGATCGAGTGGATTATTACTCGATCAAGAAGTGCTGGAAAGTGGAGTTACTCGATCGAGTAACATTTTTGTTCGATCTAGTAATTTATTTGGCGTTTCACTCGATCGAGTGGTTTCAAACTACTCGATCGAGTGGTTTTTGGTTTCGTGGGCTTTAATTAGCCCGATAACTTATATTAGCTTTTGGACTTAGTTTATTTTCTATTTAAGCTTACGTCAACTAGGTCATTAGCTATCTATTCTATTTTCATCGACACTTTATTTCTCGAGTTTTTCATCTATCATTTTCATACTTCACTTTGTAACTTTATTTTCTGGTTATTTAATTTCGGATTTTGTCGTTCTTTACGCCGGATTCTCACGATTGTAATATCTTTCTCCTTTCTTAATAATAATCTCTTTCATTTGCTTTAATTGTTCGTTTTACTTCATTTAATTTCTGCCCTAATTACCTTTTTATGCAATTTAACTATCGTTTTTTTTTGGTAAAAGGTAAGCTTATATTAATAAGAAACCCAAACATACAACGTTTTAATGCCCAACTGGCTAACAAAGCCACAACTTACACCAATTGCGAACTACAACAACTTAAAAAAAAAGATTAACACAAAAGAACAGAACTAATTCCTTTGCCCAGTAGCAAGTCCAGCAACCAAACATTCAGGACGTTGGATACGCCCTTCAATCCTGGCTTGGTTTCTATTCCACCATATTGCATACATCAAAGCCAAATAGGAGGAGGCAATACTCTGTTTTTGTCCACTGGAACCATGAAACCTGCAAGTCCACCAGTCAATGAAATCATGTCCGGGTAGATGGCAGCCCAGACTATTAGACAACAGTTGCAGGCATCTATGACTATATACGCAACTGAAGAAAAGGTGCGTATGTGTTTCTTGTGCAAGCCCGCACAACAGGCAAGTTTCAGTCTCTATGATACCCATTCTCTTCAGTCTGTCACGAGTTAAAAGTCTTTCCTGCATCACAAGCCACCCTATAAAACAATGCTTGGGGATACTATCCTGACCCCAAATAAACCTTGCCCATAGAACCTTCTCCTGAACTGGCCCCAGCCAAGTATAACCACTGGAAATGGAATAATCATTATTAACCTGCAGCCACCAGTTCCCAACATACCCAGGAATAAAGAGGTCCTTGATCTTACAAAGCTTCCTCCATGCCCAACTACCATTACTCGTTTAGGAGCATAAATCCTCCAATCGATGTCGCTTCATAAAGATAGAGTGAACCCAACGAACCCATAGATGATCCTTCTTTTGAGCTATCCACCATACGTACTTGCCCAAAGCAGCCTTATTCCATCTGATAAGGTCCTTCACCCCTAGGCCACCATGATTCTTATCCTTACAAATCTGCTCCCAGGAAACTAAGGACTTACTGGAGTCATTGGCAACTCCAGTCCATAAAAAATTCCTGCAAGCACTGGTAATTTGTTTAAGGACAGTATTAGGGAGAATGAAAATTCTAGCCCAATAGGAGTGCAAATTAGTCAGGACAGAATTGATCAACACCAAACGCCCAGCATAACTGAGTTTCCTGCATCCAAGAGATTTAATTCTGCTAATGACCTTGTCAACCAATTTGGAACACTCCAAAACAGTCAGTTTCCTGGAAGCAATGGGAATTCCAAGGTAATTAAAAGGGAGGGAGCCATTTTTCATACCAGTAACTTTCGTAATCTCAGATAATATCCCCACACACACTCCATTACTATAGATACTAGATTTTCCTTTATTCATCTTGAGACCAGAAGCCCTTGAGAATGATTCAAAGGCCCTGAGCATACTAATAATAGAATCCCTGTCACCCCTACAGAATAAGAGTAGGTCATCAGCAAAAGCTAAGTGGGTCAGTTGGATCCTGCCACATAGAGGGTGGAACTTGAAAGGAGCAAAATCTTTTATCTTGGCCAGGATCCTACTCAGATGTTCCATACAAATGACAAAAAGCAAAGGTGATAAGGGGTCACCTTGTCGCAATCCCCTTCTCCCTTTGAAAAATCCAAAAGAGTCACCATTAATAGATAAGGAATAGTAAGGAGAGGTGACACATTCCATCACAATCCTAATAAACCTCTGAGGGAAATTTAATTCAGTCAGCATACTTTCCACAAAACTCCACTCAATAGAGTCATAAGCCTTCTGTAGATCAATCTTCATTATGACTCTGGGGGAACAAGTTTTCCTATTATAGAGCTTGACCAAGTCCTGACAAATAAGAATGTTTTCTACAATATCTCTCCCCTTAATGAAGGCACTCTGACTGGGACTAATAATCTCAGGAAGGATGCTATTCAGTCTATTGCACAAAATCTTACTAATGCATTTGTAAATGGTATTACAACACGCAATAGGACGAAATTGGGTCACATCTTTAGGTAATTCAACTTTAGGAACAAGGGTAATTAAGGTAGTGTTGATTTGCTTAAGCAACGTACCAGACCTGAAAAAATCCTTCACAGCACAAATCACTCCATTCCCAGTAATCTCCCAAGTATCCTTGAAAAATTGACTCCCATAGCCATCAGGGCCAGGAGCTTTGTTACCATTGATATCAAACATTGCTGCTTTAATTTCAGAATCAGCAACCTCAGCAAGCAAAGCCCTATGATGCTCTTCATGAAGAATCCTCCCTGCTTTGATCACTGCTCCACAAATTGGGTCAACATTCTTACTGCTACCTAACAAACCCTCATAGTACTGTAAAAAGGCTGTTTGAATAGACTGAGAATCAGTACAAATAGCCCCATTGATATCAGAGATCTGCAGCACCTTATTCCTGCTACTTCTGGATTTAATTTGGGCATGGAAAAAATGTGTATTATCATCCCCCTGAGCTAGCCAATCAGCTTTAGCTTTTTGAGCAAGGAATTTATGCCAAGCTTGCTGGAGGAGAGCAAGCTCAGCAGTCAATTCCCTCTGAACATCCACCATACCAGGATCTTTAGGATTCTGCCTCAACTCTTCCTGAATCTTTGTCAAAGCAATCTTGGCTACATGGACCTTATTCTCAATGTCTCCCAGGATCCCCTTGTTCAGGTTCTTCAGATCATGCTTCAAGCCCTTTAACTTAGACACAACTTGAAACATAGGAGTCCCCTCAATTCTCTTATTCCAACCATTAGTGACCACAGTTTTGAAATTAATGTCCAAAGCCCACATGTTGAAATATCTAAAGGCTGGCTTCCTCTTCTCATACAATCCTTGCAAGTAAACCACACAAGGACAATGGTCAAAGTACCCTTCAGGCATAAAATAAGCGTAAGAATCAGGGAAAGACTGCATCCACTCCTCATTGATAATGCTTCTATCAATCCTACTATAAACCAAAGTTTCAACCTCATGCTTGTTGTTCCAGGTAAAGAAAGAACCCATGGCCTTGATGTCCCTTAGTTCACAATACATAAGACAATCCTGGAAAGGTTTGATTTCTGCCAGGGAAACCAAAGACCCTAATCTCTCATCTGTGTGAAGCACATTATTGAAATCTCCACCTAGCATCCAAGGTCCAGCAACAGTTTGATAATACCTCTTAATTCTACGCCACAAATCCATTCTCTCAGCAGCTCTATTATACCCATACACAATAGTATAATAGAATCCCACACTAGTCATTCTGTTAATTACCCTAGTATGCATAGTTTGGGCAGACACATCCAAAATATCTACCTCATACACCACAGGATTCCACAAAAGCCAGATACGACCACCATACGCAACTGAATTATTAGTGCATAAAGACCAACTACTACAAATATTATTTCTAACTTTATTCCAATTTATAGACTTAACCCTAGTTTCTACTAACCCAAATAGCCCCAAGTTATTATTATGTAAAAAACACTTAATATCTTTTTGTTTATTCTGGCTATTGAGTCCTCTGATATTCCAGAAGCCGATGTTAGCCATGATCCAGAACACCTCCAATTCCAGATCCTGATCCCATTCTCAGTTGGGAAGATCTCTGCGCCATGTTTAGAGCATCAAGAAAAGTATTACCTCGACGTATTGGCATCGTTCCATACCCATCTTGTGTCATCACTCTCGTGATAATGCCAGCAGGTGTCTGAGCAACTGGTACTCTAGGACCAGCAGGAGTAGCCTCTATCAGTATCCCCTTCCCTTTGTCAACCGCCATTGGGCCCTTCTGTGGCAATTGTACCAGTTTCTTCTTCCAAACTTGCCTGACTGGGGGCTGCCCTTTCTTCCTCCTGCAATTGTCTTTAACGTGCCCAACACCATTACAGCTTAAACATTTTACAGGAAGCCAGTCATACTCCACTTTCACAGTATGAACCTTGTTCTTTTCATCCTGAAACTGCAAAGATCCAGGGAATTCCTGACCGACCTGAACATCAACTAGCATTCGAGCATAGCCCAAAAAATTCTTAAGTCGAGTAGCTTCATCACACTGAACAAACTCCCCTATCATACCACTAATCTTCTTCAAGCATTCAGCACCCCAGAACTTCAATTCCAGGCCTGATAATTTTATCCAAATTGGTACCGTTTTTACATCATGTTTGACCAGTTCAACATCAGGAGACCATTCATTAATTATAACTGGCTTATTATCAAACATAAAATGACCCAGACTCACAACTTCTTTCATTTTTTCAACTGTCTTGAAACGGACTATGAATATACCATTTGGCATAAATGAAATCCTATCAACATCATAATCCTTCCAAATTCTCTTTAGGTAACCTGATACTACATTCCAAGGCGGGTTTGTCCCTAAGATATAGCCATATAGAGACGAAGCCCAGTAATTAATCTCAGGTAACACATCAGCTTCTGTTAATTTTAAGGAAATCTTACCAGGGGCAACAGTAGCGATCTTAGGTCCCGCCGACGACTTCCGTCGAGAAACTTCCGTCCACTTCCCATGTCCCTCAGTAAGAACCTCCTCCTCTGGTATCGAAATCATCGAATCATGAAGATCTAAAGGAATTATCACTTCTTCTTCATCCTCCGACACATCCTCCGCCAAGACTTCCTCCTCTAACGATTCAAGAACAGCAAACCTAGTTTTCGAGGCAGATCCTTCATGTCCCCTCTTTTTATTAGAAGTATTTTTTTGATTTTTTTGTATTTTCTTTGCTCTTGCCATCGATTTTTTAGGGTTTGCGAAGTTAGAATAGGGAAATCGTCTCTCCGTCCTTCTCTCTCATCTTTTCTCTAGTTTGTTTAATTTTAACTATCGTTTTAATATGTTGAATGGTGGTTATTTATCTGCTGTTAGTTTTGATAGTATTAATAGCGATATGAGTAGCTAAATCTAATTCATGTTGGGATTCGGGGATCTACTGTAGAAATGTGACGATGTAGTGAATAAGTTTGATGAATTAATTGTGAAATTCTGTCACCATAGCAATATAACTGTATTTATCGGCTTAGTTGAGTGCACACTTCTGAGTCACCTTTTTAATCTGGTTAAATTTAATCCTGGATCGGAAGATTGGACTAAATAGACTTGCTATGAACAGTAAACTACCCTGACGAGGACGGAAGTTAAGTTAGTGGTAATTTAGGATAGAAAGTGGACCGGAAGGACCTTTCCATATCCGTCTCGCAGTAATTTATCTAAGTTGTTTACAGTTGAGTCAATGAACTACCGTAGTGAACCGAAATCCTAACATGTCCCCTCTTTATTGATAGTTTATCATCTTTTTCTGCCTTTATTGCTCTTTTCTCTGCTTCTCTTCCTTTAAACCTTTTAGTTTAGAAAACCAATTTAAAAACCCCCCATTTTGTGACCAAATAGACGGACTCTTACAGATATCTTGCCTCCCTGAGGAGATCGACCTGACTTCCCTAGCTATATAGTTAGTTTAGTTAGTTATTTTTGATAGGTATACGACACCCCTGTCAAATTTTGGCGCCCTTGCCGGGGAGGCAATTGCCCTATCTGTTTTTGTTTCGTTTATTTTATCCATCTCAGGGAATTTGTATTCCTTGAGGCAGTTCTTATTTATTTTCTTTCAGTGTTGTGTATGCCCCGGTGAGACAGGTTTGAGTTAGTTGCGGTGATTACTGAGCCGAGAGACTATTTAGGCATAGACTTCGTGCCTCAGAAAGAGAATCACGAAAGGAAGACTTGAGTACTTTCGAACCAGAGCTTGAAAGATTTCCTTTTTACAGAAAATCCATCTTTTGAAAAGGATACTTCTAGTTCTGTAAGCCAACCAGTAAAGATGCCGAGCATTGCTAGTCACTCGGAGCCTAAAGCAGTATCAATTCCAAAGGGTTTCAATCTCCAGACTGAGGATGGGAATACATTTGACATCCGTCCTTCCTATATCAACCTGGTGGAGAGAAATCTCTATAGAGGTGTGGCAGGTGAAGACCCGAGGAAGCACATGGAGGTCTTTACGGACCTCTTTTTCTACTATCCCCGCCACAAAGGGGGTAACTCAAGACAAGATTAAGGAGGTTTTGTTCCCTTTTTCTTTGGTGACTCGGCCCGAGGAGTGGGATCGATTTGGACCGCGCGACCGCAGGGGTTACCAACTGGGAGACCCTTGCTCTTCCTTTTTACAAGAGATATTTCCCTCCACAGCGCACCAATCAGCTCAGGGCAAAGATCACAAGTTTCAAGCAAGCACCTGATGAAACTTTATATGAAGCATGGTCCCGTTTTAAGAAGTTGGTGAGGTCTATTCCTCACCTTGGTTTTGATGCGTGGTTTCTGTCTAACCAGTTCTACAATGGGCTATATGATGATCACAGAGCCATACTTGATGCATCATCTAACGGGAGATTCCAAGAGAACACTGACGATGATAAGGGATGGGCCCTTATTAAAGAGATGGCGAATCACTGTGCTGAGTATGGGAGCCCGAGGGATGGTATTAGGACAGTTCATGCAGTCGTTAAGCAGGTTGTGGCTCAGCTGGAAGCCTTGAATGCTAGGTTTGATAAGTTAGAGCTGCATTCTGCTGGGGAGCCTCAGACGGTCCATATGCTTACTAGAGGGGAGTCCGTCACATGTGAGAGATGTGGGAGCAATGACGGTCATACTGCTGTTGGCTGTCTTACTGAGAAGGGACAGGTCCTTGCTTTTCAACAATATAGGCAAGGAGGGGGTTCCTATTATAATAACCAAGGGGCAGTCCATCCCAATTTGAGGTGGACAAGTCAAAATGTGCTCAATCCTACCCCTCCTCCGCACCAGCAACAGTCATATGTCCCTCCACATAAGACTCAACAAGGCTTTCAGAAGCCGCCTTCCTTTCCTACACCTAACCAAGGCGCCTCATCTTTTGGTGGGGTAAGTGAGATAGGTGAGTTGAAGACGATGTTGCAGTCTTTGACAAAGCAGTGGAAGTTAAGCGGCCAACAAAGAGTTACATCTATTAAGGCACTTGAAACTCAAGTTGCCCAGTTAGCCGCGAACCAGTCCACAAGGAAACCGGGTCATTTACCATCACAAGTTGACAAAAATCCACATGAGACGGTAAATTTAATTAATTTGAGTAGAGGTCGTTCATATGAGGGACCGGAAGTGTTGAAATCAGACCCGAGGAAAGAAAATATTGTTTGATGAACAGTGTTACGCGAAGAAGAGGAGCGACGGCAAAGAAAGTGCTCGATCGACTAGTTTCTGGGGGTCGATCGAGTAAAAATGCTGAAGAAAGTACTCGATCGAGTTGAATTTCTACTCGGTTGAGTGAACAGGAAAAAGGAACTGCTCGATCGAGTGAAATTTCTGCTCGATCGAGTGACTCTGTTGAAGAAACTACTCGATCGAATGGGATTTTTTGTCGATCGAGTAGTATGGATAAAGGAAAGCTTGATCGAGAGCCAGCTAGTGCTCGATCGAGTGAGAAATCACCTGAAAGACCTCGTTCGAGAGGAAAGAAGCGTCCGAAGGACTTGGAGCTTGATCCGGCTGACACGTTGGAAGAGAGGAACAAGGTACTCGAGATACCCATCACGGTTCCTTTCCCGAGGCATTTGCAAAGTACTAAATATAATCAACAATTCGGCAAATTTGCCGAAATCCTGAGAAGCTTGCAGGTCACTGATGAGTCATAATTATATACATATTTATGCCTCCCCTTAATTGCTTTTGATACGGTTTTCGTGCTAGTTTATAGCATTTACATGCCTTTTAAGTTAGAATGTCGATACTTCCGCCTTTTGATGTTTAATGCAGGAATGATGCATTTGAGGAGCAAAGGAATGAAATGGGCATCGCGGAGTGAGCATGAAGGGATACACGAAGCATGGCACGAGAATCCATAAGAACGAAGGAAGAGAAGTTAAGAAGAAAACACGAAGAAAAGAGCTTCTTATTACAAGTGCCTAATTTGAAGAGCCATATCTCGAGTTATACAACATATTTTAAAGTAATTCCAATTAGAGGTGAAAGCTTATCCTCTTAGCTTTCCAACGCCACAAAAATCGCTTGTTTCTGACAAGTAACGAAGAAATGGCGGCCGTTTGAAGTTCAGTGCGCGAAGCAGGAAATTGGTGCCTCGATCGAGTCAACCTTGGCTCGATCGAGTCACTCTCAACTCGATCGAGGAACCAACCTAATCAACTAAATTTCGCAATGTCGAGAGTTGGGTGTTCTTGAACTTTGGTGCCTCGATCGAGTCACTCTCGACTCGATCGAGGAACCTTCCAGTTTTATAATTCCCGCAACTTTTCTTAAGTCGGTTATGTATTGCTATAAATACCAAAACTCGTACCCTAAGTTATTTTATGCTTTATTTTACATAGGTTTAGTATAACTACCTTATAAAACTCTCTCAAATACTTAGTTTAGTTTATTTATTGTTCTTCCTTCCGGATCTAAGTATTCCTTTATTACGGTATCAATCTTTCTTTAATAATTATTCTATCATTATTGTTCATCTTTTATGTTCTTAATTATGCTTTCTTATATCATTATTGTTATTATAATTACTATGAGTAGCTAAATCTTCATCTAGGATGAAGGGGATCTAGGTTAATTAGAAAGGGGAAATTGATTAATTGTTAGTGAAATAGTTTAAGTTGTCGTTTGATTATTGTTCTTATTCTAGTTAATTAACTTAGGCCTGAGTTGTTAATTAGTGTAGCGAATTAATCCTTTCACCGACCGGGTTAGAATTAATATAGGCTGCGATAATCAAATAGATTGTATCTAATTATAGCGACCGCATGTTAGAATCGATCTAAAGGGCATAATAGAGTCGACCGATCTTATGACCTTAGACAACTTGGTAGATCTAGCAATTGATTAATAGACCCCATATAATTGACCTAGTGAACCGGGAATCCTAGACCTTTAATATTATTGTTATTTGCCCTTTAAATTACTTGCAATTAGTTGGTTAGCATACAAACAAAACAAACCCCCACAAGTGGTTACTTTAAGACAGATTTAAATATAAACAAACTAGATAATCACCGCCTCCCTGTGGATTCGACCCTGACTTACCGCTAGCTATTTTGTTAGTAGTAGTTTAGGTTTATTTTGATTAAGGCAAACGACTGAAAAAACCTTATCAAATTTGGCGCCGTTGCCGGGGAGGCAACAATTTTTCTGTTTGTTTTTGTTTAGTTTGTCTTTTGTCTCAGGGAACATCAGTTCCTTGAGACCGTTCTAATGTTTTCCATCGAGTTTCTACAGGATAAAGATGAGAACTTCCATGATTACATGCTTAGATGGAATGATTGGATTCGTTCCCATAATTACGAGGCTAAAATTCCACGGCTTACTATGTGCCTTACCATCATAAAAGGTATGAACAGACAAACCCAAGCCTACATTGATTCCATAGGTATGGGAGATTTTGGTGGTAAGAATATTGAAGATGTCCTTTCTTTCTTTGAATGGCTTGTTATTGAATGCATTAAACCCACTTTTTTATTTCAACCGTCCATGGATGAGGGTGTGGGTGAGACCATAGAAACCGTTTTAAAGAATGAAAAGGATATTGAGGGAAACATAGAGGATGAGACCATATGCTCAGTTGATAACCCCTTCTTTGACGACAATCTAGAACCCCTCTATGACGATTTTACAGACAGTGAGTCACATGAGGAAGACTTGACAGACCCCTTATATTACCCCTTTTGTGATGAGTCTTGGGATCCAGAGAGTGAGGATGCGCGATTCGAAGATCTTGAGGTTAAATGGGACTCATGTGACGATATGTTGACTCGTTCTTTGGATACTTCCCCTTCAGTTGTTGAATTTGATTCTAATTTTGAGTCTAGTGAGGTTCATTTTTTTACATCTGTGCAGAATGCATATTTTGATGTTTCTGATGTTGAAGATGATATTGATGAATACTCTACACAAGGGCCCCCTACTATGGACCCTTTAGATGCTTTGATATCTTTTGAGACATGTGCAGGTGAATCTCCCATTTGGAAAGCCGAGTTGGATGCTTTAGAGGCCTGAAGTATATGGGATAGAGCTTATCAACAAAGGGAATGAGAAGGCATATGAGTCAATGAATACTCCTAGCCTGGTAGAGGTAGTATATTCTTTTGCCACCGATTCTGATATTAAGAGTGGTAGACCTCCTGACCAAGAGGTAATTGTTGACGATGATTTCATGAGGATTACTGGTGTAGTGAGTGATAAATTACCTCGTATGACTTCTACTTTGTGCTTTCATACTCCATACTCTTTTGGTTGGACTAACAATTTGATGCGGTTTTGCTATAATTGTCATCAAAAATTTGATATGCTGAGACGATCCTTGACATTGATTTTATATGCTCCTGTTATATCTTGGTGCTACTTATGCTTTTGTGTAGCACATGCGCAGATTTATGATCGACTCTTAAGAGCTTTGAGCTGTTTTGATTGTTCCCAATTGCGGGTAATTGATATATAAAGAAAGGAAGAGGACGGCAACAGGTGCCTCGATCGAGTGGCATGGGGCTCGATCGAGTCACCACGTTTTGGGTTTATTCATAGCCAGACGATGATAGGAATTGCGCGGATGATTATTTTCCCCTGTTTTGCAGCTTGTTTGGGGGAATTTCTTTGCTCTTACCCGGTATTCTCTTCCCTTGTACCTTCTTTGATTGTATTATCTATTTCTTTTCCATTCCTTTTGTTAGTTGTGTCCTTTAGGTTGCTGGATTTTTGTGTGATTGCTATGCTGTAGGCGTCACAATGAGGACACTGTGACATTTAGGTTTGGGGGAGGAATTTAATTATGTTGTGTGATTTATTTTTGTTGTGTGATTTATTTTTGTTGTGTGCATTTTATATATCAAAAATCCATAAAAATTAAAAATTTTATAAAACACAAAAACATGTTTTTCCTTTGTTTTAGGTCGAGTCTTGGTGAATTGAATAACAATGATGTTAAATTGCATTGTTTTTGCATTTGAATCTCAAATAGTTGTCCATGTACATTGTTTTGACCCGTTAGCCATGAAAACAAAGCTCATAATTCAAGTCTTAGCCGTATTGACATGCCTTATATTGATTAGATTTGACACAATTATGTTGGTAAACTACTTAAATTCTGAGGTCTATAGAGCTTCCTAGGCCAGGAACATCAATAAACTGGTCTCATTGTCAATTAGGCTTGAGTGTGGTTTCTCCTTGTGGAATATGTAATATCGAACTGCATAACTGTGACATTGATTTCTTGATACTTTTATTGCTTTCATTTGACTAAGTACATGTGGATAGGCGTTCTTACCGTTCAAATAAGCCTTAAATTACCTTTTGTTAGCTCGTTTGAACCCTTGTAGCCAATGTTAATTACATCCTATGAGCTACAATCCAAGAATTTGCCTACCTTTTTCGGACGATCAGATTGCTTGTTTATCATGTTTATTTTGCTATTATGGTTGGGTTGGGACTTATTGTTGTCCTGTGGGTATAGCAAAATACTTTTAGCGATTGTGTTGTATCCTTGTGTTGGAAAAGAAAAATATGAAGCGAAAAAAAAAAGAAAAAAAAAAAGAAAAAAAGAAAGAAAAAATCGAAAAATAGAGAAAAGAAAAGAAAAGAAAAGAAAGAGATTGCTTCATTTGGTTTTGTCAAGGATCAAAAGGATGGTTGTTAGAGTCTAATGCATAATTGGAGAGTAATTTATTAGCTCTCACATGTTGTAAAGTTGAGATCATTTCTCTAAGTTGGGTTCATTTATTATCAAAGATTTGGTTTTGTTTTGGTTAGCGCTGCGACTACCGTCTTAGCTCCACATATCCATAACGTGCTTTGACACAAACCACTTCTATTCCTTTAACCCATTTGCCACCCTTATTGTCCTTGATACATGTACTTTTGTCTACATATGATGATTGCATATTAGTTGGGGAAATCCCTATCACATTAGATTGCATGCATGTTTCATAAGTTGAGTGAGTGTTTCTACTTCCTTCTATCTTCACATATAACTCACCCTATATACTTATGAGTGCATGAGTGAATCCGCGAGAATCCGACTAATTTGTCTTGCAAGATAGAAAGGTATTTGGCATTTGTCTATAGTATGGTGACTTGAGACTTGAGCTACGTTTTCTATTTCCCGTACCTTTGAATTTGTTTTATTGGTACACTTTAGTCATTGCTTTGTTACAAATATGGATAGCTTGGGATTTGTAGGTGCATTAAACATTAGCTCTGAGTCGTTTATTCGCCATTTGTATGATTGCCTTTTGTATTGTGTATTGCTTTGCTTGAGGACAAGCAAAGAGATGGTTTGGGGGAGTTTGATGAGTCATAATTATATACATATTTATGCCTCCCCTTAATTGCTTTTGATACGGTTTTCGTGCTAGTTTATAGCATTTACATGCCTTTTAAGTTAGAATGTCGATACTTCCGCCTTTTGATGTTTAATGCAGGAATGATGCATTTGAGGAGCAAAGGAATGAAATGGGCATCGCGGAGTGAGCATGAAGGGATACACGAAGCATGGCACGAGAATCCATAAGAACGAAGGAAGAGAAGTTAAGAAGAAAACACGAAGAAAAGAGCTTCTTATTACAAGTGCCTAATTTGAAGAGCCATATCTCGAGTTATACAACATATTTTAAAGTAATTCCAATTAGAGGTGAAAGCTTATCCTCTTAGCTTTCCAACGCCACAAAAATCGCTTGTTTCTGACAAGTAACGAAGAAATGGCGGCCGTTTGAAGTTCAGTGCGCGAAGCAGGAAATTGGTGCCTCGATCGAGTCAACCTTGGCTCGATCGAGTCACTCTCAACTCGATCGAGGAACCAACCTAATCAACTAAATTTCGCAATGTCGAGAGTTGGGTGTTCTTGAACTTTGGTGCCTCGATCGAGTCACTCTCGACTCGATCGAGGAACCTTCCAATTTTATAATTCCCGCAACTTTTCTTAAGTCGGTTATGTATTGCTATAAATACCAAAACTCGTACCCTAAGTTATTTTATGCTTTATTTTACATAGGTTTAGTATAACTACCTTATAAAACTCTCTCAAATACTTAGTTTAGTTTATTTATTGTTCTTCCTTCCGGATCTAAGTATTCCTTTATTACGGTATCAATCTTTCTTTAATAATTATTCTATCATTATTGTTCATCTTTTATGTTCTTAATTATGCTTTCTTATATCATTATTGTTATTATAATTACTATGAGTAGCTAAATCTTCATCTAGGATGAAGGGGATCTAGGTTAATTAGAAAGGGGAAATTGATTAATTGCTAGTGAAATAGTTTAAGTTGTCGTTTGATTATTGTTCTTATTCTAGTTAATTAACTTAGGCCTGAGTTGTTAATTAGTGTAGCGAATTAATCCTTTCACCGACCGGGTTAGAATTAATATAGGCTGCGATAATCAAATAGATTGTATCTAATTATAGCGACCGCATGTTAGAATCGATCTAAAGGGCATAATAGAGTCGACCGATCTTATGACCTTAGACAACTTGGTAGATCTAGCAATTGATTAATAGACCCCATATAATTGACCTAGTGAACCGGGAATCCTAGACCTTTAATATTATTGTTATTTGCCCTTTAAATTACTTGCAATTAGTTGGTTAGCATACAAACAAAACAAACCCCCACAAGTGGTTACTTTAAGACAGATTTAAATATAAACAAACTAGATAATCACCGCCTCCCTGTGGATTCGACCCTGACTTACCGCTAGCTATTTTGTTAGTAGTAGTTTAGGTTTATTTTGATTAAGGCAAACGACTGAAAAAACCTTATCAGTCACTGTGCCATTCGCCGAACTGCTGACACAGGTACCCTCTTACCTTAAATTTATGAAAGAAATTTTATCGCGTAAGAGGCACATTAATGATCACGAGACGGTAGCTTTGACCGAGGTAGAGACGGCCCTAGTTCAAAACAAGTTACCTCCTAAACAGTCAGACCCGGGTAGTTTTTCGATTCCGTGTTATATCGGTACCCATTTAATTGATAACGCCTTATGCGATCTTGGCGCTAGCGTGAGTATCTTACCGTTGTCTATGGGCAAGAGACTTGGTTTGACAAAGTTTAATTGCACAAACATGACTGTTCAGATGGCCGACCATAGCATATCACGGCCATTAGGTGTAATAGAAGACATACCTGTTAACATCGGGAGGTTCTTTATTCCCGTTGACTTTGTTGTACTTGACATCCCCGAAGATGCCCATACCCCTATTATTTTAGGGAGACCATTTTTATTTACTGCTCGTGCAGTAATAGACGTCGGGGGCAAGACATTGTCTTTTCAGGTTGGGGACGAGGATCTGATATTCCATCAGTCTAAGTTCCGGAGGGCTCCCATGCAAGCTCAGCCTTGCAATGCCCTCTCTTCTATTGACCCTATTATTGACACTCCAAATGAAAATTTGGAGCATTGTGCTTCTATTGTGACCCCTCCGCCTCAGGTTGAGAGCAAAAAGTAGGAAAGTTCGTCATTTTTCCTTGCTGCAGGTACAGATGAAAATAATGCAGGAGCTGTCATGGGGTGTTGTGCAATTAATGTCACTCAAGGTGGGAGTGACAGTGTTAAAGCCGGTGAGAAAGGAGCAAGGGTGAGAAAAGTTCGCGCATATGTGGATGTCAACTATTCTCCTCCTAACGATTCAAGTTCAAGCTCGTGGAAGCTGAAGAGGACAATCAATGTTGCTGAGATGACGTCCTCCAGTCAGGAGCCCTCCAAAGGGGCTACTGAATTGCCTTGGGAAGTGAGCGGGGAAATGCCCCTTGTACCAACTTGTAAAAACAATTTTTAAATTTTCCGTTGAACTTTATTTATTGCTTTTAATTAGGACAATTAGAATTTAGACAATTTTTCGCGTAGATTAGAGACTATAGACTGTTAATTTGCGTATTTGGTATTTTGGGATACTTTTGCGAGTGTTTCTTTGCAGGTTTGGGGTATTTTACGCAAATTCAAAGGAAGAATGACGAATTCAAGAGCTTACACAAGGAAAAGAGCTCGATCGAGTACTTTTTGTACTCGATCGGGTGAAATGTGTTCGATCGCGTGATTCCATTTTAGTCGATCGAGTAAAGTCAAGAGGAGTTCTCGATCGAGTAAGTTTTTACTCGATCGAGCAGATGAATCCAAAAAGTCCTCGATCGAGCAGTTCTAAACCACTCGATCGAGTGAAATGGGAAAAGACACGCAGGGAGTCTTCTTTAACTCCTTTCTTTTTTATTGTTATTTCATTTTCCCCTAATTTTTCGACCCCCTTCATAAATGCGATCAAAAAAATAACCCAAATCCCTCATATTTCTTGCCCATTTGCCAAATCCGTCACCTACATTTTGTTACCTGCTAATTAATCGTCAAAAGCCCTCTACTTTCCCTCTGATTTTCGCTATTTTACTCGGTCTATTGGGGATTTTAGGGTTTGCGGTTTTTCGATCAAAAAAATCGCCATTTATGCTTGTTGTTTGTCGATTAATTACAATTTGTAGGTTCATTCTCATCAAGCAAGTATCTCCTACACCTCTTTACATTTTAATTTCACTAATTTCGCATTTTTATGAGGTGAATTAGATTAGGGTTCGAAATCCCTTCTTTAGTCGAGTTTTTCGACTTTGACTGTACTTGTTTGCCCTATTTAGCTAACTTGATGCTTAATCCCGTATCCTCATTGATATTTACCTGCCTAGTTCGAATTTTGCGCAAAATTTGCGATAAGGGTGATTTTCAGTCGAAATTTTCGACTGTCATCTGGGTTTTCATTTTCGGATACTGTCATATGCTTAATTTACTTCAGTTGTTGCTTAACTGCTATTATTGATGCCTACTACCCTTCCCCTATCGCTGCTTACCCGCTGTAATTCGAGTTTTTGAGGAAAGTTGGGAATTTTTGTGCTGTAAGTCGAAAATTTCGACTGTTTAGGGGAGTTTTCTGTTGTTTTCAGGATGATTACCATGCTGTTTTCATGCTTTTTCTTATCAAATTCCCCTACCCTTTTATTCAGGATGGATTCTAGCTCTCTGCCCTCGATTAGCTCGACTTCTATTCCATCCTTGCCTGAGACGGTGGCCCATACTGTTGCCACCGCCTCCACTTCTGTTAGTACCGCAGCCCCTGTGTTATTAGTCTCTGCTGCCGGTACAGTTTTTAAACCTGCTAGCACTGCTGCTAGCCCTATTTCGGCTGCCACTTCAGTCACAGCCACCACTACTGCTAGCACTGCTGCTAGTCTTTCTTCCTTATTGGTGGTCACAGCAGCCACAACCTCTACTTTAGCCATGGTGAGCACACCTGTGGCAGACTCACCAGCAGTTGCAGCTGCTTTTCGGGCGACTCTAGTTCCTCGCACCGTCACTGGACGGGCTTCTACTTCGGGTTCTAGAGGCTGGGGCCGAGGTCGTGGACGTGCCCGTTCTACGCCAGCTCCTAGTACTTCTACTTCTGCTGCTCTTTCTGGCACGGTCACTGTTCGAGGGGACAACTCCCTCAACTCTCACCCCGAGTACCCGCAGGTAATTTTTGTTAACAGTGTTCATCGTAAGAGGTTTTATCACTTAGTTGGCTGTGAGTTTTTCCCTGCCCGGTTCTTAGACCGACCGGCACTTGAGAGACTCAGCTTCTACGAGTCAGTTTGTGAGCTTTTACGGTGCACGGGGATGGCCGGACTCATCACTATGAGTGGCCACACCTTTCTGGAGCTGAGTCTTGAGTTCCTCAGCTCCTTCACCTTTTCCTCCGGGGCACACGATGCTGCCCCCACTAGTCCTTTTGTGTCATTCCGGTTGTTCAACCGGACTTTTTCGATGACTTTGGAGGAGTTTGGTACCAGACTCGACCTTTCCTTTACGGGAGACACTACTGCCCCGAGGAAGATCATTCGTCAGCGTTGGCGGACCTTGACCCAGACCACCTTTCCCGAGCGAAAGCTCGCACTGGTCCACCTTCCCCCTGCCCGTTACTTTCTTAGACTGATGGGGAGCACCATTTTTGGTCGTAGGGAGCCAAACAACATCAACAACAATGAGCTCTCCATCTTAGGCGGTTGCCTGAACATTGACTGCGAGGGTCCTTTTACCTTCAACATTGCCTATCTGACCGCCCAGTACTTCCAGGCCCAGGGGGAGAAGGTCACGGGATCTATTGTCTGCGGTGGCATAGCCACCATTCTTGCCTGTTCCCTTTTCCCTGTCTGGCCTCGTGACTTACCGTATCTCCGGGAGAGAGGTATCTGAGCCTAGATGCCATGCATTCTCAACATTGGTTGACCACAGACTTCCGGACTTGGAAGATAGACGGTTCCTTGTCTGTGGAGTTACCTTGCACCACTTTCCCCCGTCTAGCCCCTTTGGCTACTGTCGCACGGGGCACCCGACTTCCACCACTACCTGACTACCACCTCCATGTCCGACCACCTACCACTTTACCCGCCGCTAAGAAGCGGTGTAGACTTGAGACCGGAGAGGGTCTACACCTTCTCGGGAGCGGCCAGCCTTCCACGGCCACTCCTACACCTACCCCGATCCCTACCTCCACTCCTACTCCCGCACCCGCCGACCAGACACAGACACAGCCGGTCCTACCAGCTAATTTTGTACCTCCACCACCCTTTGAGGCGTCATTGGTCATGGACCAAGGGCGCTATGACGGTTTGTTAGTTGAGATTGCAGAGAGACAGGCTCGTATGGAGCGGGACTTAGCTTTGACTTTGTTCCCTCTATACGAGTACCACTTGAGTCGACACCTTCCGATCCAAGAGCGTTGGCCACACCCTTCCTTTTACCGGTACCCAGCTGAGGGGTACCCGAAGTCTGCTGAGGAGGAGGAGGAGGAGGAGAAGGAGGAGGACGAGGACCCGGCGGCGGCGGTGGAGAGAGCTCGAGCTGAGCAGAGGAGGAGGAGAGCGCAGGAGGTAGACCCAGACTTCAGGGTGATGGTGGAGGACGTGCTCGACAGCGACGAGGAGGCTAACGAGTAGCTACTGGTCTACTCACTTCCCCAGTTTTCTGTCTAGTTTGGGGAAGTTCGTGTTTTGTATGTACATCTCACTATTTTATTTTTGTCTCCTATTGATTTTATTTTTATTCTTTATTGGTTGTATATTCCCGTTCCCCTGTATATATCTGCTGGTGTATGCTGGAGGACAACGAGGGCGTTGTCCGTTTTGGTTTGGGGAGGGTATTGCATCCTTTTGAGTCTGCATTTGAATTTGTTTTGCATTCACGTTTATTTATTTCAGCTTGCATCGTTTATTTATTTCATTAAAAAATCAAAAAATAAAACAAATTAGAAAATTTCAAAAATTCAAAAATTTTCACGTTTATTTTTGCATATAGGTCGAGTCGGAACGCTTGATTTCCGTGATGAAACTGCACTATAACTTGTCATTTTTACTTGAGCCTTGCACTTCTGTTGATAGTTATTTGCTTTGTCATACGCATAGTCTACGAGTTTTTGTTCAAATATAGCTGACTGCTTAGACTTAACTTGATAAATTGGCAACCTACTTTACAATTTCTGAGGTTTAAAGCCCATAACTGGTGTCATTCATGACCAGTTCATTAGGAATTGAGAGTAGTACTCCTTGCATAGCATGTTCATCATTTTTGCACTTTTATGACATTCGATTTCTTGGCAAATGCACACATTCGGGTTTGTGGTCGGTGTCACATGCAGGGACGTGCTTGCAAATATTCCCTTTTCCTTATAATTTTCACCCATTTAGCTCCACTTAAGCCAAAACTTGCCGTCTTGACCCATTAGCTACATCCCAAACTGAGCCTGCCTAGTCAAGCTAGTTTAGTATGTCTTTTGTGGTATGATTTTCCGTCTGCAGTTTGGCCCGTGTTTATATGATTGGAGTTGGTGGAAATTAGAGGAAAGGGAAAAAGAAAAGAAAAAAAAGAATAGAAAAAAAAAAAGAAGAAAAACGTGAAAAGAGAAAAGAAAAAGAAGAAAAAAAATGAAAAAAAAAAGAAAGTTGTGTTTCATGAGAAAAAAAAATAAGAGGAAAAAAAAAAGAAGTTTGAAAATAATTGATTTGTTTTAGTCAATTCATTTAGACGGTGTTAAAAAAAGGAAAGTTTGTGACCGTCTAACTCCTCCATTCTTATTCCATATTTTTGAGGAGATTGTGTATGAGATTAGTGAGATGTGTGTCAAATGAAGGGCACTTGTACTTTATTTTTCAAATGATTGAGATTCGGATGGTTTTATATGGTCCTGTTAGGAACTAGCTTGACGCTTTTACCTGCACATTACCATAACTTGTTTTGCCTTTTCTCACCTGAACCTCACTATTCCCATATTATTCCTCGGCTGTGACGAACATTATTGGTTGGAGTGTGTGCATTAGTACTTGAATCGACTTTCATTTTTGTTGAATGCATGCTATGAAGGTCGCAGTTAGGTGAGTGATTGTTCTTCCTTCTCTCTTTTACATATAACATTCACCCTTTGCTTCATGAGAGAAGAGTGACCACGAGAGAGTCCGATTTTGTTGGTCTTGCAAGGTCGATAGGTTGGCTATATTTCTAAACAGCTTATAACTCGTTTGCGTATTGACTACTTAGCTATGACTGTTAATTTTTGTTGCATTAAATTGGTTCAAGTAGACAAGTTAAGCTAGCTCTGAGTTTTCATTTCCGTTCCATTAGTTGCATTTTAGTTTACACGAGGACAAGTAAAGGTTCGGTTTGGGGAGATTTGATACGTGCATTTTATATAGTCTTTTTAGCCTATTTTGGCACATATTTATATGCACTTTCATACTGTTTATATTGCATTTTGCCCCCGAATTGGCTACTTTGGTTCGTTTTGTCCGTTTTGTAGAAATGAACGCGAAGTATTGGAATCGTACCATTTTTCGTCCTTTTTGCATGCATTTTGAGGAGACGGGATTTTTCGGAGTGAGTTCGTGCATTGGGAAGCATGAAGGAACGGTTTACGAGGCAGCCGGGTACGAGATTGGGCTGATTTGAAGGAAGAATACTCGATCGAGAAGTTTTATTACTCGATCGAGTGGTTTTTATAGCTTGGGTTGATCGATCGAGTGGATTATTACTCGATCAAGAAGTGCTGGAAAGTGGAGTTACTCGATCGAGTAACATTTATGTTCGATCGAGTAATTTATTTGGTGTTTTACTCGATCGAGTGGTTTTTGGTTTCGTGGGCTTTAATTAGCCCGAGAACTTATTTTAGCTTTTGGAGTTAGTTTATTTTCTATTTAAGGTTACGTCAACTAGGTCATTAGCTATCTATTCTATTTTCATCGACACTTTATTTCTCAGGTTTTCATCTATCATTTTCATACTTCACTGTAACTTTATTTTCGGGGTTATTTCGCTCGGATTTTGTCGTTCTTTACGCCGGATTTTCACGATTGTAATCTCTTTCTCCTTTCTTAATAATAATCTCTTTCATTTGCTTTAATTGTTCGTGACACTTCATTTAATTTCTGCCCTAATTACCTTTTTATGCAATTTAATTATCGTTTTAATATGTTGAATGCTGGTTATTTAGCTGTTGTTAGTTTTGATAGTATTAATAGCGATATGAGTAGCTAAATCTAATTCATGTTGGGATTAGGGGATCTACGGTAGAAATGTGACGATGTAGTGAATAAGTTAGATGAATTAATTGTGAGATTCTGTCACCATAGCAATATAACTGTATTTATCGGCTTAGTTGAGTGCACGCTTCTGAGTCACCTTTTTAATCTGGTTAAATTTAATCCTGGATCGGAAGATTAGACTAAATAGACCTGCTATAAACAGTAGACTACCCTGACGAGGACGGAAGTTAAGTTAGTGGTAATTTAGGATAGAAAGTGGACCGGAAGGACCTTTCCATATTCGTCTCGCAGTAATTTATCTAAGTTGTTTACAGTTGAGTCACTGGACTACCGTAGTGAACCGAAATCCTGACATGTCCCCTCTCTATTGATAGTTTATCATCTTTTTCTGCCTTTATTGCTCTTTTCTCTGCTTCTCTTCCTTTAAACCTTTTAGTTTAGAAAACCAATTTAAACACCCCCCCATTTTGTGACCAAATAGACGGACTCTTACAGATATCTTGCCTCCCTGAGGAGATCGACCTGACTTCCCTAGCTATATAGTTAGTTTAGTTAGTTATTTTTGGTAGGTATACGACAGCCCTGTCACTTGTGGAGAGCGATCACCGGGTTGGAATTAAATGGTTTTAAGAGGTGTCATGCTTTCTACATTCATTATCCGGTTATTAGAGTGTGGCACCAATTTATTGCGAGGACTATTCATGGTCGGAGTGACACGGGAAGTATGAGTCAACTTGACATGACTTTTCTCGAGTCATATTTAAACGTCCAAGGTTTGCCAAAGTAACACTTTAATCCCGCGCTTGAATTACTTGCCCGGTTTCAGAATCTAGCTAAGGGTACGACAAAGTCAAAGGGATTTGTGATGAGTGGTCTTGTGACTAAGATGGCCAATTTTTTATGTCCGGGGTTTAATGATGATGAGAGGTATATAGCTCTACCCGGAGACACTTTGATTGATGAGAAGGCTATTTTTAGGCATCACAAATGGTGCAACTATAATGATTTGGGAAGCATTGATTGGTACACCAAGGGAAGCACTACATTCACCCTTCCTTGTTGGGACCTTCCTCCTACCGTGCTTAGGTCAAGCTACCTTTCACCTATACCGAGCTACCTCCTCCCGATTGAGAGGATTGTGGCTCCACCACCTAGGAGACGTGAGGAGGCACCTTATACTCCTTCTCATGCACCATCACCATCCAAAGGTCCAAGCCTTGGATTTCCACCGTTCCTTTATGATGTTTGGCCTTCTTATGCGGAGATACCTCCATACCCTCATGTCTAGCGACCCTGCTCACCTCCTCCGCCTCCTCCCGACACCCCACCATCGGCCATGGATATCTTGATGGGTATGATGAGCAACATAGATTTTAGGATCCACCGATGGCAAGAAGACAACTATTTTGGCCCTTTATCCGTAATACTACCATATGGCGCAACAAGAGTTCATTGATCCTAATAGTCCTAGGCCTTCTTGGGTGCAACCTCACCTTGTGTTCCCAAACCAAGGCATGAATGAAGATGATAAAAGAGGGGGAAAGGAAGAAGAAGAAAGTGAAGATGATGATAGCCTTAATGATGGAGGATTTGATTGAGATCGTGATTGTAAGACCCTTTCTTTCCCTATCTCTTATGTATAGTGGCATTGCATTTTAAATTATCTTGCATTTAGTTTACACCTCACTTGTACTTGTATTATATTTCACATTGCATTTACATTAGTTAGTTCATATAGTATAGTCGCATTGTAATATATCTCACATGATTAGATTAGTTTGCATTGTATTATATCTCACATGATTCATGTAGTTAGTTGCATATAGACTTGAGTTCATGCATAGTCACTAATGACCAAACCTGTTTCTTTCTACACTAGAAATAGTGCTTAAATCGGTTTGGGGAGGTTTGATCATAGGTGACCATAGCTTAATAGAAAACATGCATCATCTAGTGTAGTTTAGATTGCATTCATTTGTTATATATGTCATATAGAATTGCATTTAGTTAGAGCATGCATTCATATCATATCATTGCATTTGTACCTCAATTTCCATAAAACTTTAAAAATCTAAAAACATGTATTTCTTTTTCATTCCTACTCCTACATGTACATTGAGGACAATGTCCAAAATAAAGTGGGGGATGGGAATTTATATTCCAAAATACATAAAAATTGAAAATTTTCGAAAAATCCCAAAAATATGTTTTTTAATTTCATAAAAAGAAAATATATTAAAAAATTTGAAAAATTCAAAAACCAAAAACATGTTCTTTAGTTTAGTAGTGTAGAATTGTATATACTTGTGTTCTTGTTCTCTTCTCACATAGATACGACACTTCATTTGAGGCATTGTCAAGGGAATGTGAAGACCGCTTGGTATGATCGCTCTAATCTCTATTTCCTTTCCATTGATTTTCATTATTCATATGAGGAGGATGGGCTTACATGTCAAGGAGAATGTGGTGTATTTTGTTGTTGCGGTTTGTGTACCTATGTGTTGTTGGGAGTTGCATTTAGATTACATGGCATAGTAGTTGATAGAAGCATATGCATTAGAGTTGTTTATATGATAGTTGCATCATGGCATGTAGTTGCATGGTTAGAAAATTTGGTGAAAATGCCTATTTGGGAAGCTTGACAAGTGTATATAATTTTTCCCCTTGAGACTTTATTTGCTAGAATACCATCAAGACACCCTAGGATGTGTCATACTAGTATCTTTTAACCCATGGACTAAGACCTAGTCAAGAGTACCTTGTGGTGGTATAACTCCTTGGCTACCGTTTATTCCAAGGTGACCTTTGAAACCATGCAACCATTATTACACTTCTATCGTCATATTTTGCTAACAAAAAGGGAATGGGCACAAAAATGTCCAAATTGAGTTCAAGTACCAAAATGAAAATCAAAAAAAAGTTTGCACGAAAAATGCATCAATGAAAAGAGGAGCAAAAATAGACTCCTAAGCTTCAATAAAAGTGCCCTTGCTACAAAATGGGGTTACTTTGAAAAATGTTCAAAAATACAAATATTGAAAATTTTGCCAAGTATCAAAAATGCGAAACATCAAAGAAATGGCAATGAAATGTTCTCAAAAGTCAAATGCCACAAGAAATTGGGGGAAAAAATAAATCAAAAAGCAAACTACAAATGTGAAACTCATACACTTTGAATCCCTTTTATCCGTTGATCTTATTTGTTTCATGGTGGAAAGGGGACGACCCTTCTTCTTGTCTAGGCAAGAGGGGGAATTCCGCAATCCTACAGTGTTTCTAAAACCATAAGGAGAATAATCTTGACAAAAGCATTTAGCGATTGAGGATAAAAGTACCCTAGTTTGACACAACTTGGAGCTGACTTGTTTGTATCCTTTTTGACTTAGTAGCTTGGAGAACCAATATCTATGATGAAGTGTGTACCCTTAAATTGCTTCCCCTTTAGATGATTTCCGCCGCTTAGATGAGGAAATTGGCTATTCTTTTGTAGATGCATCCATTACTTGTTTTGTGTGCTTAATGCTTGGATGTATCGCCATTTTGGCAAGCCCCACCTTGCCTTGCAAGAAGGCATCTGACCTCATAGATGTCTTGTTGTAAGTTGAAGGGGCGGAGTGAGACTCGCTAATTGTCTCACATCGGTTATATTATTAGGATAGTTTAAATAAAGGTCTACTTCTAGTCACCTCTTTACCCGGGACGAGTAAAGGTTCAGTTTGGGGATGTTTAATGTGACTCTTAATTGCACATTTAGTCCCTTATTTGAATCCAATTTGCATACTAATATAGCATTTCATGACCATTTTATCCGTCAATTCCTTCCTATTTTGCTTTCCTATTGCATTGTATATGTCTTATAGGAAAGTAGATAATGAGGCGGAATTCCCATCTCTCACGCATATTCGGAAGCTTGTTGACGATCTTGGATGGAATAGTATGAAGAGGAGGAAAGAATGATGACCAAGGATGTAGGAATAAAGAGTATACAGAAGGATCATAGGTTTAAAAGCAAGAAAAAGAGGAACCGCAGCTCAACCCGCGCGGGTCAAGCTCAAGTAGAGCGTGTTACAACTCAACCCGCTCGGGACATTATCAACCCGCTCGGGTTGAGGCTCAGGATGCGCATTTTTCACTCGGGACAAGCGGATTGTTTTACAGGATGCTTTTCCTTGCAAGCTAGGATGCGCATGTCCCCCGGGTGTTGCAAAGCTCTATTCAAAGCATTGTTATTTACTAATCTACCCTTGCTTAACCTAATGATGTACCACTATATAAACTCCATTTGTAGTAATCAAGAGATTAAGTTCTCTTAGATTAGATTATGTGATCACTAAACATCTTAATTTATCATGTTACAAATACTTTTAATGCATGGCTCCCTTTATCCCGTAGACAAGATATACTACTCTTGCATTATGTAAATTAAGCTAATGATGAACAAAATGATAAACATAATAATAAAGAAATAATACTAGAAATAAATAACGTCAACAATGGAAATGGAATTGGAATTGAAGACCAATGCAAAAACAAATAACTTGTAAATAAAATTGTAATTTGTAATACTTAAAGGAAATGACAACAAACTAATGAAAACTAAACTACACTAAGCTAATCTAACTACTGAAGTTTAGAGAGAATTCCATGTGAAAAATGTGTGGAAAAAGGTGTATAAGAAGTGTCGACCAAAGCTTCTATTTATAGGGGAACAAGGAAGTAACGTTCGGTCATAGAGGGGGCTAACCCCAATCGGGGACACCACACCCCGATCGGGGTCGTGATGTTTCCAGCTTTTCCTCTTTAATCCGTGATTAATTAGCAGAAGAATCCAATGATGATGTTTAATGCCTTGTTTAATCATCCGATAATGATCTTAAAGCATGGCATCCAATGTATTCTAGCATCCAAAGCTCCCGCCTAGTTGGACTTGATTTCTTGGGCTTGACTTTGCATAAGGCTTTATTTTGCATTTTCAGTTTAATCCATATCTTTATGCATGCAAATCCTTGTAACACTTCAATGTTGGCCCAACTTATGCTCCACACTTTGCCTTGTATACTAGCTCTTGCAAATTTCTTAGAAATAAGCTCCTAAAAGCTCAAGTTCCTACAAAATGTGACAAACCATGCAAAGACAACTAGATCACAATATTAGCTCATAAAACCCTAGATTAGTGCAAATTATTACAGCTAAAGTAGGGGGTCAAAATATATATAAAATGGACTTATCAAAATCCCCCAAGCTAAACCCTTGCTTGTCCTCAATCAAGCACACAATACAATATATGATAAGGACAAGGGTACGAGCAACAATCATCACATCCAAATGCAATTCCCTTCAAGTAACTTTAGAGCACAATGAATCAAATCCCTAAACAACATGGGCATAGGGAAAATGCAACAACATGGATGAGATTTATATGACGGCGTAGCATGAATGACTTCAAATGGACGTTTCGACTCTTTCTTGATCTTATTGACATCGGACTCCTCACGGGAAAAACACTCACACTCATATTATGAATAAGGCAAATTATATGTGAATGTGACCCTCTCCTATCTACGACTCAAGAGAATGCGTCCGCAATCTAGTATGGTAGACATTCCAAATCAACAAGACAATGCTAACAAGAATGCACAAATAGAGGCCAAGAGAAGAGATAAAAGAAGCTAGGGGTCATGGTTAAAAAGTGGACAAACGAGTTTGGAAATGTGGAGTTAAAGGTCAAGCTAATCAACCATCCAAATGAGCAAAGAGTGTTTAAATAACCCAATACCGATCTTATAGCAATAACCCATTGAACCAAATTAGCATATGGCCCAAATTAAAACTTTTTCAACACAAAATGAAATTCCCAACTCAATTTCTTCTTAAACTATGGAGGATCAATAATTCTTCATAATTAATTCATCTTTTAAATCCCGACTTAAATCCCTTATAATCCATATTTGCGGGTTTTCGTCATTAAGTCAATTCGGTTTTTAGAGATTCGATTTACCCATATTGAATCTCTGGAATTCATCTTTGAAATATTTTCATCTGTTATTCATCCGTCACCATCATTAATCCATCATTAATAACCTGTTTAGTCTAATTAATTTAATTAGTTTGTTAATTTGTAAATGACCTTATTAATCTTGTGATATTTCGTTTTAATTAGTTTCATTCATGTTTTATCGCTTCCATCTGAGTCAATTATTCAATAATCAACCATTAAATTCATCAATGAATATTAACAAGTTGCGGTTCTGGCTTCACAGCCAGAACTCAAACCAGGAACAGACGCAGCGACTGCTGCGCCTCTTCTAAGGGATGCAGCTCTGTTGCGCCTGTTCCCGGTTGATTTTTGTCTCTGACGTCCCGTTTCTGCTTTGACTTAGTTTAGTTTACGTATTTAATTTAATATTACTCGTATTATCACCCTAATATCTGTTCGTGTATTTATTTATTCTTTCTTTCCTAAAATTATCCGTTTTAACTGTATTTTCGACATAAATCATTAAATCCGATGTAATTATTGTAATTTTTCTTTATTGTATTTTTACTGTATTTCTTTTATTGTATTACTTGTATGCTCTCCTATGTAATCGACCTAAATTTCTACCTCGACATTAATTGCATGTTAAATTACGTGGTAACCGACTTAGTTTAATTCTCACATGCTAGGATTAATCTAATGAATGTTGCATTGCATGCATATAAACCGACAATATATCAAGTATAGATAATTTCCCTAATCATTAGTAGAGGCCGCTATCGAGGCGGGCGGGATTAGATGTTCGATCAAAATAGCTTCCTAATACGTACCCTCACCCCTTACTCCAGATCTCTGTGAACATCCGTGTTCATTGGCATCCACGAGAGTCATTCTAGACATAGAATGCTATGGGTAACGAGTGCTTAGTGTTCATGTCATTACTTTGTGTCGTGACATGACACGAGGTATTCGAACGGTTTCCAATTTTCCATAATAAATTGGTGGCGACTCCACAAATGCAAACAAACTAAAGAGTGAAAAGCTTGCTTCTCTTTTCGCCCTCGTGGGCCCGCGTCCACAGTTTGGCGACTGTGCTGGGGATAATACACGTACGTGTAGCCAAAAGGGTGAAACTTGAACAAGGTTAGGGAATAGTTTGTACAAGACAATTGTCGGTTTTCATAACTCGGTCGTCCTAGATCGTTTCATTCGGCCGTCATAGGCCCAACCCAACCCATCCGACCAATCGTCCCGTCTAAACGGTCCTAATTCTTATTTGGGCCTCAGGATGGATAACGATTGACGTCATCCATACCACGGTACTTACTCTTGTTTGTATTAAGGACTTTCACTACTTGAGGATATGGACTATGAATCGGCATTACTCTTGTTTGGTACGAGCCTCTCCACAGACCTCGGGTTGATTGTTCGGTATGGCAACCCACCCTTTAAAACCAAAACCCTTCTAAATGCACTCAGCATCCCGTTATAATGCTTGTATAATGTTTGTACCATATGTGATCACCATTTCTAAATAAAATCATGACGATTTTTTTAAAGTCAAAATCCCTTTTTTAAAAAAAAATGTACAAATTTCGAAAATTAGGCCTAATATTAGCACAAAACCAGTCGAAACTCTGTCCAATTGTCGAGTCAAAATTGGTGCCTCAAAACCCATTTCAAAACCTCACTTCGAGTCCACTCCTACAACTACACTAAAGTTGACTAGGACCAACATTTTCAAACATCGTCGTTTCCTCAGAACTCACTTGACACAAGTGGCACACTCCCACTTCACGAGTCAAAACATTTCTTTTCAAGTAAGTGTGCTAGAATGGTCGATCGTGTTTTGATTCGTCGTCGATGTCTTATCCAATTTCCAAGATGCCTGAAACAAGCGACTTGAACTTCAACCAACTCCAGAATGGTAATGATCAAATCCTAGCCGCGCTAGCTCGCCTCCAAGTCACTCAAGACCAAGTGTACGATCGCCTTGACACAATCGAGGCCCGAATATATGCCGTGGAAACGAGGATGCCTCCTCGAGAAAGTGAAGTGTCTGATGAATTTGTGAGTAATTTTGGGGACGAAAACCCTCCCATAGGTATAACTACATCTGAGAAACGACTCCAATACTTGGAGGAACAATTGATGTATCTCAAAGGGGATGACATTTATAGGGAAAATAATCGCAAATATGAAGCCGTGAGTTCCAAGTTGCCAACCAATTTTAACATGACGGATATCCCTAAATTCAAGGGGCATGAAAAGTCTTTGAACCATATCCGTGCTTTCAAGGATTATATGTCTATTAAAGGCATTAAACCCGAGATGTTCTTAAGGATCTTTCCTTCATCTCTTGACACCATCCCAAAACAATGGTTCTATTCTCTAGAGCATACGAAGATCGCTACCTGGGATGATGCCACAATTGAGTTTGCCAAACAATACGCGGATAATGCTGAAATCCAAGTCTACATGCGCACTTTAGAGGTTCTTACCCAAAATGACAAAGAAGGTTTCACCGACTTTTTAAGGAGGTGGAGGAAGACTAGTACTCAACTTGTTAAACGACAAGATGAAGCTACCCTCGTGGAGAAGTTCGTGGACAACCTGAAGCCCATCTACGCAAATCATTTGAGGTACCAAAACATTAAGACCTTCAAAGACTTAACCATACTAGGAACAAGGATCGAAGATGACATCCGTAAAGGGCTCTTGTCCAAAACGGTAGGTCGTGGATATCAAGGCTCAACAAGTCGTTCTTACGGCTCTACTAGCAAAACTGATGAAGTTAACCTTCTCGAGCCATCTAAGAAGAGTACCCCACCAAGGAAATTCACAAATCTTGGGGACACATATTCCAATTCTCTAAAAAGGTTGATGAAAATAGGTAAACTTCAACCCATAGGCCCTACACCCGAACCAGAAAAGAAATCCAAGTTTTGGGATGAGAATTCGTACTGCGAATACCATAGAGGCAAGGGACATGATACAGAGAAATGCTACAAATTGAAAAATGTACTTCAAGATATGATTGAAGACGGTCGCCTACCAATACCGCCTGGAGGTAAGCCTAACAATACTTATAATCCTCTTGGAGTTCTGATGATTACAAGTGACGAATCTACCTTAGATTGCTCATATCTTATCTCACCAAAAGAGGTGGTAATCAATGGGATATGGACGGATAGCAAGGAAGATGTCTACCTCCAGGATCTTCCCTTAATCAAGAGCGCCGAAAGCATCGTAGATGAGATCATTACAACATTGGGCACAGAAACCAACACGAATCAGCAGAAAGGATGGAGAAAGTCGATCAAGTGGACAAACAATCAAGGAAAACTCTTCAAGCTCACCACTGGAGAAGAAGAGATGTTCAAAGGAGAACCCGGAGACGATGAATTCGAGTCAGAGTCGGAGTCGGAGTCGGAGTCGGAGTCGGAGTCGGATTCTAGAGAAGTTCATATAGAGTCTCCTCCTGTCGTCATTCCCACTCCCCTTGTTTCTCCTAGCTTAGTGTCAAATAGTAACAGTAGTTCGGGAAATGTCCCAACGGCTGTCCCTTTACCGCCACTGACTACAGATCAGATGGCTTCTTTGTTTCAACTTTTCTCAAATTTTAATATGAATAAATCAGGTTCTGCTTACTCTTCGTGTTATCTTGAATGCAATTCTGTTTACAATGATACTGAGGATGACCCAGACCTAAACTCAATCGAAATACCTCCCTACATAGCCAAAGAAATACTACAAGAAGGGGAAGGGGGACCAGTAATAGAAAACACTTAACCCGTCAACGTAGGAACTGAACTAGAACACCAAGAACTTAGGATAGGGACGACCTTGAGCCCTGCCGAAAGGGCTAATTTCATAGACCTCCTGCACGAGTTCAAAGACATTTTTGCTTAGTCCTACAAAGACATGCCAGGGATCGAGAAGGACATCATAGAGCATAGAATCCCAATCAAGCCAGGTTTCAAACCCGTGAAACAGATGCTTCGTTGAATGAGGACATAATGGGCTCTCAAGATCAAAGAAGAAGTCGATAAACAGTTCAAAGTCGGGTTCATCAAAGTTTCCGAGTACTCAGACTGGGTAGCTAACATAGTACCCGTACCCAAAAAGGATGGGAGAATCCGTGTTTGTGTTGATTTTAGAGACTTAAACAAAGCAAGTCCTAAGGAAGACTTTCCTCTACCACATATCGACATATTGGTGGATAATACAGCAGTTCACGCGTTACTATCCTTCATGGATGGATACGCAGGATATAATCAGATCAAGATGGCCATAAAAGACATGCATAAGACCGCCTTCGTCACTCAATGGGGAACCTATTGCTACACAGTTATGCCGTTTGGGTTAATTAACACCGGAGCTACATACCAACGCACCGTAACTACGCTCTTACGTAGATGACATGATTGTCAAGTCCAAGGATAGAGAGGGGCACATTGCGAACCTTCGCAAATTCTTCTCAAGGCTACGGAAGTACAACATTAGGCTCAATCCTCATAAATGTGCATTCGGAGTAACATCTAGTAAACTCCTGGGATACGTTGTTAGCCAACGAGGAATCGAAATAGACCCTTTTAAGATCAAAGCTCTAATCGAAATGCCGCACCCTCAAACGGAGAAAGAAGTTAGAGGATTCCTAGGCAAGATGCAATACATAAGTCGATTCATATCGAAACTCACCATGATCTACGAACCTATCTTTAAGAAGTTAAAGAAAACAGATCACACCACGTGGGATGATGACTGTCAAAAGGCTTTCGATCGAATCAAGAAAATACTAGCCAAACCACCAGTGCTCATGCCACCTCAACGAGATCAACCTCTTGGTTTATATCTCACGGTAACTGAAACGGCCATGGGCGCCATGCTAGCTCAAACCTTAGGAAAGGAAGAAAGAGCTATCTACTACCTTAGTAAGAAGTTCTTGGAGTACGAGTGCAAATACACACCACTCGAGAAGACATGCGTCGCTCTTGTGTGGGCAACGAAGAAACTACGCCATTACATGCTTAGTTACTCCGTCAAAATATACTCCAAAATGGATCCTGTCAAATACCTCTTCGAGAAACCCGTTCTCAATGGACGCTTAGCAAGATGGACTTTGATGCTCTCAGAGTTCGATCTCAAGTATGTACCTCTGAAAGTTATAAAGGGGCGCGTTGTTGCCGAATTCTTCGCAGAAAATCCCATTAATGATACACAAACGATAGACACCAGGTCGTTTCCAGATGAGGATATACTCCCAACCAATGTAGACTCCTGGGACCTTTATTTTGATGGAGCGTCGAATTTAAGAGGATTTGGAATAGGAGTGTTGCTCATTTCTCTTGAAGGCGAGCATACACCGATATCTGTCAAACTCGACTTGGAGGTGACAAATAACGCTGCAGAATACGAGGCTTGTCTCATTGGATTACAAGCAGCAGTGGATTTAGGCATCAAGAATCTTCGAGTGCATGGGGATTCATCTTTGATCATCAACCAAATTACGGGATCGTGGAAAATCCGAAGTGAAAGCTAAGCACCTTATCAAGCCAGAATAGACCAAATAGCCCAATTCTTCGATCAAGTAACCTACCTACACCTACCTCGAGAGAAGAATCAATTTTCAGATGCTCTTGCAAAACTTGCATCTTTGATTAATATGCCGGATAGCATGGTAGAAATGCCTTTATGAATCGAACGACGGTCATAGCCAGCTTATGTTCACCAAATCACCGATGAAGAGGAAATCACAGAGGAACCTTGGTTCCAAGCGATCCTAAACTTCAAACTCAATGGCACCTATCCACCAGATATGGACAAAAGGGGACAACGCACTATACGCTTACTAGCTTCCCAATACGTTCTCATGCAAGGAGAGTTGTAAAAAAGAACACCTCTTGGTGTAATCCTACGCTGTCTTGATCATTCACAGGCACGCAAAGTGATGGAAGAAGTCCATGATGGAGAATGTGGCCCTCACATGAGTGGACCCATGATGGCAAATAAAATCACACGTTCGGGGTATTATTGGACCACGATGGAATCCGATTGCATCAAATATGTAAGACATTGCCATAATTGCCAAATCTTCGGGAATGTGCAACATGTCCCTCCTTCATTGCTTTACACCATGACATCTCCCTGGCCATTTTCTGCTTGGGGAATTGACATCATTGGCAAGATCACTCCAGCCGGAACATGGGGTCACTGTTTCATCCTAGTAGCAATCGATTACTTCACCAAGTGGGTAGAAGCGGCTTCTTACACCAGTCTTACAGCCAAGAACGTGGCAAAGTTCATACAAACCAACATCATCTGTCGTTATGGTTGCCCACATGAGATCATCAGTGATAATGGTTCACATTTCCAAGCTGAGACTGAGCAATTGCTAGCCAAGTACAAAATCAAGCATCACCACTCCTCGCCATATAGACCACAAACTAATGGCGCGGTAGAGGCGGCAAACAAAAACATTATCACGACTCTCAAGAAAATGATTGACAACTATCGAGATTGGCCAAGTAAGATACCCTTTGCTTTATGGGGATACCGTACATCTGTTAGGACGCCCACTGGGGCCACCCCTTTCTATTTGACCTACGGCATGGAAGTTGTACAACCAGTCGAGCTAGAAATACCATCCTTGCGTAATTTACTCGAAAGCCAAATCCCAGAAGCTGATTGGAAGAGGGATAGATATGAAGAACTCATCCTCCTGGATGAGCGAAGGTTACGTGCATTACATAATGTGCAAACATATCAGGCACGTATCAAACGAGCCTTCAACAAAAGGGTTAAGCCAAGGAATTTAAAAGAAGGAGACTTGGTCCTCAAATCAATTAGAGCTCTTTTACCTGTCGATCCACGAGGAAAATTCAAACCCAATTAGGTCGGGCCATTTCTAGTCAAGTCCATACTTCCAGGGGGTGCAGTTAGGATCACAGACTTAGATGGGAACGAATTTGCCAACCCGAAAAACCTCGACCAACTGAAACGTTACTATGCCTAGAATAGGAGCAAAAACGCGCCTCGCGTAACCTCACGTGTCGCTCTTGTGGCACGAAATAAACGGCCCCTGGCCAAACTGAAATAAGCTAATGTCATCTTGTTCTTGCATTTTGACAATTTGTCATCCTCATGTCATCAAATAAACTACAATGCATTTTAGGAGTAAGTAAAAGCTCATGCTTATTTTCTATGTTCATTACAAGCTCTTGCTTAGAACAATTATTCTTTTACATTTACTTGAACTACGCGCCAGGGTTTGATTTCATTTTTTTTTAAATGAATACGTAGGCAATCCTTCACAGGATACAACCCATTAATTATTATAAATGTAAATAGAAGGACATTTGCAAATGCATTTCGAATTCGACAAGAATAATGATATAAAATCATAACAGTTTCATAACCAATCAACCTCTTTTATTTCATTTCTTTAATAATAATATGCCACATAATATAAAAAAAATAAAAATAGGCTAGGATTCTAAAAACCCCACCTTCTTATTACAATAATAATAATAATAATAATAATAATAATAATAATAATAATAATAATAATAATAATAATAATAATAATAATAATAATAATAATAATAATAATAATAATAATAATAATAATAATAATAATAATAATAATAATAATAATAATAATAATAATAATAATAATAATAATAATAATAATAATAATAATAATAATAATAATAATAATAATAATAATAATAATAATAATAATAATAATAATAATAATAATAATAATAATAATAATAATAATAATAATAATAATAATAATAATAATAATAATAATAATAATAATAATAATAATAATAATAATAATAATAATAATAATAATAATAATAATAATAATAATAATAATAATAATAATAATAATAATAATAATAATAATAATAATAATAATAATAATAATAATAATAATAATAATAATAATAATAATAATAATAATAATAATAATAATAATAATAATAATAATAATAATAATAATAATAATAATAATAATAATAATAATAATAATAATAATAATAATAATAATAATAATAATAATAATAATAATAATAATAATAATAATAATAAGCAATAATAAAGACTTAGGCTATTCTTCCATTTTCCCTTTGCCTTTGTCATTTTTATCATATTTCTTGTCCCGACCTCGAGCCGGACGCTCTTGCGCCACTTCCGACCTAATCACCAATGGTCTCTCTCGTGGTCTAGCCATACCATTCTTGTCAACCATCATCTCTTCGGCAGGAGAAGTCTTCGGTTTCTTCGAAGGATGAACAACTCGAAACCCGGCTTCGTCCTCTCCCTCGGTCAGATGCTTCTCTTTCTCCTTTTCTACATCACGAACCTTGTAGTCAACAGGTTCGCGTTTCCTCAATATCTCGCGCTCCTCCGAAGTAGTAGCTTTCCTCCACCGCAGATAGGAATCCGACACCCATAGAGCACTAACAGAAGAGTTAAAGAACCAAATATTTCTTTGAGCCCATTGGATGGGCCATTCTCTTCGACTCTCAGTAGTAAGCGCCATGGCAGTCTGCGGGACAGTGTCAAGCTTCGAAATCATCTGCTTCAATCCAACCCGCCTCATCAACCTCTCCGGGAAGATGCATATCATAAACTCCATGCCAGGGATGCGCACAAACCGGGTAGCATCCAAGGATGATACTCCAGTGACAGATTTAAGATGCCACCATGGTACGATCCATCTAATCAGGGGACCATCTTCGCTCTTCAGCTTGTTTTCCCAATAGTTACAAACTCGAGTGAAGTCCACCATGTAAAGCCTGGTCCTCATCGCAATTGAAGGGGTATGATAAGCTGGAACATTAAATGGGGGCTCGATCCATAGAAGACGCTCCATAAGCCAGACCTAACAAAAGCGGGTATTAGAAAAAAAAAAAAAAAGAGAGAGAGAGAAAAAAAAATTATTTTACCTTCAAAATAATGGGACTTCCCAAGTAAGGAAGGTCGCGGTTGGCTTTCCTGTTATCTAACCCCAACAGGATCTCTCCTAAACACAGGCAAGCTTGGCTCCTGCGCAGCTCCATTTGCTCAATCAAGCTCAAATAACGAGGATCGCCTCTCAAATCCTCATCACCATGCCCTTGAAGGACATATACATGTAGTAGGCAAAACCCGAATGCCCTTCGTCTGGCAACATAAGAGATAGTGGGATCTGCCCTATTGATTAATCGATCAATGAAGTCCGACATTCGCACTCCCTTTGAGGTCACAAGACGGTCAGCATTAGCTCTTGCCAATCCAAGCAAGTCCCTAAACTTGTTCTTATACCTTGAGCAGGCAAATGTTCCGGGTCCCAACCACCAATCGCAGCAATTTCTTCGGGAAATGGGCAAATGTCGCCTCCACGGAGGCAAATACTTGATAATTCGGGTCCCAATAATCAAGACAAGCATCTAGGAACGGTTTGACCACCTTGATCAACTTCAAACTCAAAAGTGATCCAAAGTTATAAGCATCCATGTCGTGTTTCTCCACATTGGAGAACTCATTTGTCCATTCCTTTAGACGAATTTCGAGAGTATTCATGATGTATGCTTATTTTGAGAGCGTTATGTAATAAGACAAAGGAAAGACGGTAGAATTATGTGAATAAAACCTCCCCCGACGTCTCTATTTATACTAAAAGCTGCTTCCTAAAATCCGTCAAGGCGGATACACTGGGGAACAGGCGCATCACCTGATGCGCCTCTTCAAAGGGACGCAGCTCTTGCTGCGCCTCTTCCTCAGTCTTCTTTCTATGATTTTTCGCGTTGGATCTTTCCTAATTCCTCAAATAATAATTTTCTATTCGTAACGGGTTATTATTTTGGTAAATTCGTCAAATTGCCATGTTTCGTGTTTCCTAATTTCACTGGCACGCATTTCGAGGCGATATCGACATTTTCGTCATCTTAGCACACTAAAACGTTTCTTTTTTAATTTTCTTTTGGGGAATCATTTCACCAATTTAATTATTTTCATTTTCAAACTTATACATTTCTTTTTAATTTTCTTTTTTGGGGAATCATTTCACTCTCGTTCCACATTACATTTCAAACTTATATGTTTCTATTTTTTCTTTTTTTAGGGGGTAACCCTCCCTACCGTCCGGTCATTTCCGGCAAATTTTTTGCATTTTTTGTTTTGAGCTAATTTAGGCATGTGTACAAATGTATGTTTTATGTGATTTCTATGTAAATTTCGGCAGCATGACGACATAAACCATCATCTCCCAAACCTGTTCAAAGCTAACCTGTAGGTACAAACAAAGCAACCCAGCAGCAAAGGCACTCAGGCCATCATATGTACAATCAAGTGGAGATATATACACCAAACTGGGGGCTCGAGCCCCAAAAAAAAGTCCGGATGTCCAAAATGTGGGTCCTAAAATGTACAAAACGTGCAAAATACTGCCGAAAACAAAAAAAAAAAACAACAAGCAAACTACTGCTGGTCGCCGTCTAGCTCAGCAACTCTCGCCTCGAGAGTAGCAACCTCGGCATCACGAACCTCGAGCTCCCTCAGCGGGCGAGGTGTCTCTCCCGGACTGGGCAAGCTCTCGCTCCAGCTCACGCTCCCTCTGCAAACAACAAAAATTGGCTCATGTTAATCATTTCAAACATAACAAAAATTAGAAAATTCGAAAATGAAGTAAACCGAAGGTTCATACCTGACGTCCTGGGCCGCCAGCAAGTGCCTCGACGGCAGTAGCCCGCAGCCGGTTGGCTACCCTCCATAAAGCCACGAACCGGGATGGCACAACCTGCATTTCAAAAGAAGAGATTCTTAAACGTTTGGACAAACTCAAGCAAATGTGTTCTTACACAAAATTATACAAGTTAGGAGACTCACCCTCCGAATCAGATGCTGCCACTCGTCCAAGCCAGCATCTCTCGCCGCCGCATCAAAGTCGCGCAACTCAGAGATCGTTGTCATCCCCGTCGCGTCGGTGTACTCAAGGGTCTCGGGGTACTCTGGGGGCTCGATGCCCACCGCCTCGACCTCCTGCAAAGTCAAATGATTTCCATTAACTGATGATCATTCATCATGTTCTCAAAATGATCAAAAATAAGAGTAGAACATTTACCACGACCGGCCAATACGCCAGCCTCCCGTAGAGGAACGCCGAGTAGTCCTCGCCTGGAAGGAGGAGGGCGTCACCACCAACGCCAGCCAGGTCAGCCTCCCTCTCAGCCTCAGAAGGCTCCCTAAACATCGTCTGAGGAGGTTGATGGGAACCGTGAAGACATCCCGAGAGCACTGACGAGCCAAACGCTCGCCCAAGTACCACACAGACCCATCGACGTCCTCAGCAGTAACCGGCTCGAGCTCATACGTCAAAGGACCTCGGCCACAAAGGGAGGAGCGCCAGCGTAGTCCACCAAAGCCCTAGGCACCCACTAAGAAAAGCAAACGAAGGGTCATTCTTATGATCAGTTCTAAAAGTAAAGAAGAAAGACAAACAACGCAAGGTGAAGTACTCACGCCGTCCAACTGAAGAGCGTTCACCTATCGTCGACAGACGTCGTGGAAGGAACGCCGACTCCTCGTACGGCACATCATCCAATCCCTCACAACGGGATAGGCCCTCTCCACCGGCTCTGTCCTCTTGGGCGCGAGGCCCGGAAAGTAGGAGTACACCCACGCCTGTAGAACAAGATAGTCAACAACGATCTTTCGTGGTTCGATAAGAAAAGGAAATGATCTTTCATGAAATGAAATGAAGGTTCATACCTCCAACAACAGCCCAGGGCCAATAACAGCAGGAGAAGTCCCCTTCTCCATCAACTCCAGACGAACCATGGCCCTCATAAAGCGAATGAGCACCGCAAAACCAGCAGTGACCCAGTCCCAACTGCCTAGGTCGCTCAGGTCAGAAAGAAAGGGAAGAAGCTTCGTCGATAGCCTCTCTCCCTTGTCTCCGAGGTAGATCGAAGACAGGAACCACCAGAGCCACAAACGGACTCTCTGCTCTGCAGCACAGGGAGGAGGAGCCATCTCCCTCCCCTCGATCACTACCGACGCCGGGGTCTTCCCCGCAAAATAGTTCCGGACATAAGAACTAGGCACCAATCCGGGCACCGCAGCAGCCTTTGGCATCAAGTTTCAGCCGATCAATCTCCTTGCCTCAGCCGAGTCTACCCTCATGGCTGTCTCCGGCCACTCCACCACCTCAGTCCCACATTGCAAACCAAAAATCACGCCGTAATCCTCCAAAGTGACCCCCACCTCACCAAAAGGCATGTGAAATGTGGAGATCAGTTCTCGATTATGTTCCCCCAGCGAGAGTACACGGATAGACATTCCCTCTCGAGACATGGAGATCAGTTCCCGATTATGTTTCCCTAGCGAGAGTACACGGATAGACATTCCCTCTCGAGACATAGAGATCAGTTCCCGATTATGTTCCCCCAACGAGAGTACACGAATAGACATTCCCTCTTGAGATATGGAGATCAACATCGACCCCAAGCTCTTCCGAAGTTTGTTTGAAGCCGACCCAAGCAGATTTCTCCCAGCAGTTCCTGACTACGTCCTGCTGCTCCTCCCAATATCGTGTTTTGTTTCCCCTGGTGTTTCAAGAAATTTCAGGTATGGTGTCTTCTTATGGCTGGTGATCTTCCTTATGTAGTCTAATGGACTTTAAATGACCATCCCCGATAGTCGACAAACTCTAAAATGCTCCTGACGACAGGTCTTTGGCTCAGACCCCTTGAGCCGCCTCACGTCGCCATAGTCGTCAGGTTGTAATCTTCGATTGACCTGATGGATATACTTTAACTTTTGCCTTGTCCAAGCCTCAGTCAAAGTGGGGGCTCTGTAGATACCTCATTTCCGCACCTCCCGCAAACCACCCGGTGATGATTGGGCCGCATGTTTGGTATACGGAACGATTTGTGACAGTTCGTAAGTTTATCGTCAAGTCATCGCTCAAACATTTGTGTCTACCTCTTAATTGTCATTTACGTGCCGATATGGTCGTTTTGGCAGTAATTAGAGTACATTTGGAGTCCGGGTCAAAAAAACCGTCTTCATTTTCTAAAACCGAGTCAGAATGTTCTGGAATGTTCCGGATATTTCTATTCCATATTTTCCAATCTTTTAATCTTTGGTAAAATATCTCCCGTAATATTCACGCAAAATATTAAGGAAACGAGATTAATCCGCTATTCCATAATAGAAACGCGGAAATCTTCTTCCGCAGGAGGAAACCACTGAGGAATAGACGCAGCAGGTGTTGCGCCTCTTCCAAGGGACGCAGTGCCTGCTGCGCCTCCTCCTCAGTCCTTTTCTGCATATTTCCCGTATCTTTTCTAGATTCACTTCCAAAGTTTCTCCGAAAATCCTACTTCCTCCGTGTGATTAGTATAAATAGAGACCTTCGGTCTCACATATATCTCACGCGAGTGTCCGCCCTTCTCTTCTCCCTTTGCATTCTAGACCACGTTCTTACTTTTTGGCGACTACGTGCTTGAACTCTTGACCACGTAAGCTTGGATCAATCTGAGTACCAGCCTCGTTTTGCAAGACCGACCAATTTGACCAATTTAAATCCCGACTTAAATCCCTTATAATCCATATTTGCGGGTTTTCGTCATTAAGTCAATTCGGTTTTTAGAGATTCGATTTACCCATATTGAATCTCTGGAATTCATCTTTGAAATATTTTCATATGTTATTCATCCGTCACCATCATTAATCCATCATTAATAACCTGTTTAGTCTAATTAATTTAATTAGTTTGTTAATTTGTAAATGACCTTATTAATCTTGTGATATTTCGTTTTAATTAGTTTCATTCATGTTTTATCGTTTTGATGACCTCATTCACATGTAAATAATATGTTAATCACTTCCATTCGAGTCAATTATTCAATAATCAACCATTAAATTCCCCAATGAATATTAACGAGTTGCAGTTCCGACTTCACACCAGAACTCAACCCAGGAACAGACGCAGCGACTGTTGCGCCTCTTCCAAGGGACGCAGCTCTGTTGCGCCTGTTCCCGGTTGATTTCTATCTCTGAAGTCCCGTTTCTGCTTTGACCTAGTTTAGTTTACGTATTTAATTTACTATTACTCATATTATCAACCTAATATCTGTTCGTTTATTTATTTATTCTTTCTTTCCTAAAATTATCCGTTTTAACTGTATTTTCGACATAAATCATTAAATCCGATGTAATTATTATAATTTTTCTTTATTGTATTTTTACTGTATTTCTTTTATTGTATTGCTTGTATGCTCTCGTATGTAATTGATCTAAATTTCTACCTCGACATTAATTGCATGTTAAATTACGTGGTAACCGACTTAGTTTAATTCTCACATGCTAGGATTAATCTAATGAATGTTGCATTGCATGCATATAAACCGACAATATATCAAGTATAGATAATTTCCCTAATCATTAGTAGAGGCCGCTATCGAGGCGGGCGGGATTAGGTGTTCGATCAAAAGAGATTCCTAATATGTACCCTCACCCCTTACTCCAGATCTCTGTGAACATCCGTGTTCATTGGCATCCACGAGAGTCATTCTAGACATAGAATGCTGATGTGACCATAATTAGAGCATATTTAGTCCCCGAATTAGCCTTGTTCCCATGCTTTTTAGTGCATATTTGGGTCATTTATTGTCTTTAGTCCTTTGTTTTGCATATTCTTGGAGGTTTTGTGTCCTTGGTAGGAAAGGAGTGCAAACCTTGCATTTTCATGGCAAAATGAAGCTAAATTGATTGAATTCAATGACCAAGCATCAAAGAGAAGACAAGATTAGAAGGCCTTTGTACATACTATAGTAGATGGGCAATGATGAGAAAAGACACTTGCATCCCCGAGGAAATCCTCAAGGATTTTATGAAGAAAAAGGAAGAAAAGAAGAAGGAAAGAAGCTGTAAGACAATCCGAGCGGATTGTCCACAAGACGCCCGTCCAAGAGGGGCAATCCGAGCGTCTTCCCCCTGTGGACGCCCGTCCAAAACACCAAGAATCCGCCCGTCTTCCCCATCTGGACGCCCGTCCAGAATCACCAAAATCCGCCCGTCCCGTGCCCTGGACGCCCGGATTCTCTAATAGCCTTTTCGTCTTCTACAAGCTTCAAGGAAGCATGCGCATATTTTTCTAAGACCGGCGAAAAGGAGACCGGAGTCTCCCTAGAGACCGGCGATTCCTCAAGGACTTAATCGTCATTTAAGCCCTTAGTAAACCCTAATATATGTAACTAATCCCCACTATAAATACCCCATTAGTCTAATTAGAAGAGCATGTTCTTCTTAGCAATCTTTAGTGTAGTTAATATCAATCAAATCTCTCTCTAATCTTGTAATCAACATTTAATCAAGTTTTAATACATGTTTCATTTCCTTAATCTCTCTCTTGTTCATCCTTTGTTTTGGGTAATTGAAGATTATTTGGGTTATTATTGGGAGATTGACAACCTTCCAATCTATCATCAAGTACTTCTATTATTCTTTGCTTTATTATTGGAATCATTAGTAGGTATAATTCTCTTAATCCCTTTTTAATTATTGTTAATTATTTTCATTTATTCATCATGTTTCACTTTGTTGGTATGATTGACAACCTTTCTAGCATGTTCAACATGATAATGAGTGAGTAGTTTCCTTAGCTAGGGTTAATGGGTAATTAGGGGAAACCAACATGGGGGATGATTCATGCTTAAATTAATATGTTTTCATAGTTTATTTGCTTGCTTGTTGTGATCTCAACTTACGCACATGTTATGTTTGATGAAATGCGAGCCTATGAATCCTTGCATTTTTTACCCATCACCTATCTTTTCAATGAGACTTATAAGACATAAACCAAATCGAGTCTCATTAGACCATGCATATAGTTGAGTAGGGAAGATTAAGTCGACTTGTAGGTTTTGTACAATCTAATCGATTCGGCTCCGGGACCCAAACTTTCCTAGGATTGTAAGATATAAACCAACTCGATCCATCACAACAATAATTGCTTGCTCATAATTTGAGAATATGTTTGTATGATCAATTCCCATGAATCCCCTATGACCCCATGACACCCTAGTGCCTTTTATCAATTGTTCACATCCCTTTTAATTCATCTTGCTTGTTTACTTTCATTGCTATTTAGTTTAGTGATCTTCTACTTCAAACCCCAATTTGTGACACCCTTAGACACCACTAGTTGAAATAGAAAATCTCATCTCAATTCCCGTCCCTTGGGATCCGACCTTTACTTGCCTCTTTACTAATTGTAGAGTTGTTTGTGAAGTTATAAATTGTGTTTTGGTCTAGGTGCTCTTAACGACAAGTACTGAAAACTAAACCCTCCAAAGGGAACACGACCAAAAATGGCGCCGTTGCCGGGGACGGTGTTAACTTGATTTAGATTTTCTTATATTGTTATTAGTTGTGTCGTTATTTGCCTTGGGGAAGTAAAACTCCTCAAGGTTTGTTCTAATTATTTTCGAGTTGTTTGATATTTTGCATGTCTAGAAGATCACAAGGTAACTTGTTACCCTTTGATCACGAAATTGAAAGGACTTTGACAAACAATAGAAGACTTGCTAGGAGAACTTTGAGAGGTATTGGTGAGGTTGTAGATATTCAACCAAACACTATTGAGTTCATCAACCCTTTTGCAAGAGAAGGTGAGGAGAACCCAACACAAAATCCAACACAAAATCAACCCACAATGCCTAAATTTTCATCACATTCCGTACCCACCGAGGAGAACCTACCTAATGGCACTCCCACACAACACTTAACCGGAAATTTTATTGCCAAATCCGCATTTATCCAATTAGTCGAAAGAAGCCAATTTGGGGGGATGCCTAGTGAAGATCCTCACTCTCATATGGAGACTTTTTGCGACTATTGTGATGCAATTTCTCAAACCGGTGTAACTCAAGACCAAATTCGATGGGTCTTATTTCCTTTTTCTCTAATTGGCACCACGAAACAATGGTTGAAAGGCCTTGATAAGGCTACTCTCGGAATTGATTCTTGGAAGAAGTTGGCTCTAGCTTTCTACAAAAAGTTCTATCCACCGGAAAAGACTAACATGCTAAGAGCTCAAATTACGGGCTTTAAGCAAAGAGATGAAGAATCTTTGTATGAAGCTTGGGAGCGATTCAAGAGAATTTGTCGCTCATGTCCTCACCATGGACTTAGGGAGTGGTTCTTGGTACAACAATTTTGGAACGGTCTTTATGAAGACTCAAGAAACATTCTCAATATGGGACCAAATGGAATGTTCACCGAAGCTGATGACAATCAAACTTGGAACAAGATTGAGGAAATGGCGGTCCATAACTCACAATATAGTAGACCTCGCAAGGCTACTAGAGGAGGAAAGCATGAAGTAGACTCCATTACTCAATTGGGTGCTCAACTTAGTGCTCACATTGATACCATCAATTTGAAGTTTGAAAAAGCTATGGCTAGACTTGAAGAAGTCTCAAAATCACCAAAGCATCATGTTAATGCCATGATGGCATCTTCATCAATCCCAAATGGGATATGTGAGAATTGTGGAACTTTGAGACATGACCAAAGTGAATATAGGGGAACAAATGAACTAGTGAATGCTTTTCAAGCATACAAGAGTGGTACCCCTTATTCCAACTATTACAATGAGAACACCAAATTCCACCCAAACCTCTCATACAAAAGTCAAAATGTTCAAAACCCTCAACCAACATACACCCCACCTCCCATGAAAAACCAAAATCAAAGACCCTTTTACAACCAAAGCCAAGGTTACCAAAATCAAACTCCATACAAACAACAAAATGACCAAGGTTTTGATGTTCAAAAAGCGGTCCTCCAAATGCAAAAGAATCAACAAGAGTTTTTCACTCAAATGCAAAAGGATAGTCAAGCAAAGGAAATCACCATCAACAACATCCTAGCCCATACCAAAATGTTGGAAACCCAATTGACTCAACTAGCATCTTCAAGCTCACAAAGACAAAAGGGGCAATTACCACCTCAAACTAATCCCCCAAGACATGAAACGGTTAGTGTCATTCACTTGAGGAGTGGTACAAGGTATGAAGCACCGAAGAAGCAAGTTGAGGATGAAGTTGTGGAAGCTAGTGACAAAGAAGAAGTTGTGCAAAACTCCAAGGATAGAGAATCATCAAAAGAAGAAGTTTCAAAGAAAAATGAAGACAAGGTCAAGGAGAAGGAGCCCATTGTGATTAGACTTCCTTTTCCGAGTCGTGAAGCCAAGCCCAAATTTGATGACCAACTTGGAAAATTTATGGAGATTGTGAAGAATTTGGAAGTCTCGATTCCTTTTACGAAATTAATCAATCACGTGCCGGCCTATGCAAAATACATGAAAGACATCCTCACAAAGAAGAAGTCGATCCGGAAGCTTGAGACTATCAACTTCACTAAGGTGAGTAGTGAAACACTTCAAGGGAGTTCACCTCCAACACTTAAAGATCCGGGAAGCTTCTCAATACCGTGTACCATTGGCGACACCACGATCAACAAAGCCTTATGTGATCTAGGGGCTAATGTGAGTGTTATGCCGTACTCGGTGAGTAAATGGTTAGGGATGGGAGAGGTTAAATGCACCAATATCACACTCCAAATGGCCGATAGATCGACGAAGACACCATTAGGGATATGGGAAGATGTTCCCGTAAGAGTTCGGAAATTTTTCATCCCGGTGGACTTTGTCATTGTTGACATGGAAGAAGACTCCAACATTCCAATCATTCTAGGTAGACCTTTATTGCACACCGCGGGTGCGGTGATTGATGTGAAGCATGGAGAGCTCACTCTAGAAGTGGGAGATGAGAGCATAACTTTCAATCTTGACAAGACCATGAGAGCTCCCCGTTTGCATGAACCATGTTTTTATGGTTGATCATTATAGCCGGAAGGATGATAGGAAGAAGTCGGAATTCCAATGGAAGAAGAAAATTGATGATGCTCCATTCAAAGAGCAAGTGAATTAAAACAAAGAGAACATGAAAAGCTCACCAAAGTCAAGCAATGAAGAAGATGGCCTCATTGGCCAAGACAAGAAAGTGGGAGAGTTGTCTCTATCAACTCAAGAGATCTTTAGTGACCAAGTAGATGAAGTTTGTGGTCTTTGGGACGATGAGTTTGAAGGTATTTTCAATCCCTACATTGGTAATGCTATCGATAAAGACCAACATGAAGGACAACAAGGGCAAAGGTCTATTGAAGATCTTTATCATGATAATGAACAAGCTTTTGACTACTTCTTCAAGATGTTGAGCAACATCAACAACACCTTGGACATGCCCCCATGACATCTCACTAAGGATGAGAGTTTGGTGGAGTCCTCTCCAAATCACCATTTGTAAATATTTCTAACTCCCTAACTCGCATTTTAATTCTTACATTGCATTTTTGTCATTTTTTGGATTTTTATGCTTTGATCAAGATAATTATCATTTTTGAGAGAAGTGAGGGAGGGACTAATGATTTAATTGATGTGTAGTGGTTTAGCTTAGTGTGGGGATAGCAATTGCCTAGGCTATTCATGCCTTAGTAGTGCTCCTACAATGAAGAACACAGGATTTGAAGAATGAAAATGACACGGGAAATGCAAGTGCACGGATGGAACTGAATCCGGGTAGACTAGGTGGAATCCGAGCGTCCTTAAGGGGAATCCGAGCGTCTATGGATGAATCCGTCCATCCAATTGAGCTGCAAAATTGAAAATTTGGGACTGTTGAAGAATCCGAGCGTCCCAGCAGAGAAGACGCTCGTCTGAAAGAATCCGCTCGTCATTGGATAAAGACGCCCGTCTTTTTGCCAGTGCAAAATAAGAAAATTCGCTGTAACAGAATCCGCCCGTCTTCAAAGGAATCCACTCGTCCTGCAACTAAAGAATCCGAGCATCCCAGCTGAAAACGCCCGTCTTTAGGCGAGAATTTCTGAACCCAGAACAAGCAGAATCCGATCGTCCCGAAGGAAAAACGCTCGTCTTCCCCCTACAGTTCGAAAATTTCGGGTGTTTTTAAATACCCCTCCCACATTCATTCCTTCATTCATACATTCAAAACACTACCCATAAACCCCAAAACCCCAAAACCCTCATCCTCTCCATCACAAAAACAAGATTTCCTCAACCAAATTCAACAAAATCAAATCCAAACTTCATTTCAACAACAATTAATCACTCCTTTTCCAACAATAATCAATCCAAGCACCAAAATCTTCAACCTTTGAGTCGATTTTTGAAATACAAAGGCAAATCCTTTCATCTTAAAATCGATTTGGGTATAATTGAAAATTGAAGATTTTCAATCTTTTCTTGGTATAATCATCAATGGCCAGAACAAAAGGATCAACAAAGGCACTTAAGGCAAAGGCACTCTCAAAAAGGCAACAATGCCTTCAAGCAAAGAAAGCTTCAATGGCTATGGTGGTTGCTAGTGCAAACTTGGAAGTTCAACAACAACAAAATCCTCCCTTGGAAGCAACAACAACAACAACTCCGGAAATTGCTCAATTATCAAACTAGCCGGAGGTAATTTTCATTTCTAACTCCCATAGGGATACATTTGCCAAGTATGCTAAGAAATCCATTCTAAACACCAAATTCATATGTGAAGATGCCTTGAACAAATTGGGTGTCCTTGAACAAACAAAAGCCTTCTTTGAAGCCATTGGGTTGGGAAAATTGTTTGCTACAAGAGAATTGACATACCCCTCCCTTACCTTGGAATTCTTGAGTTCATTAAAAGTGACTAAGGTAGAGACTAGAGAATACATCGAGTTTCGCCTTGCCAATGTGAATAGGCGCATCACCTTTGATGTTTTGAGTAAAGCATTAGGTCTTAGTGATACACCTCGTTATTATAAGAAGCCCGAAAAATATGACCCCGCTCCTCTTTGGGAGGCGATTTCCGGGAAGAAATTTGAGAACTTTCCTGCTTGTCGCGCTCTATTAGTCCACCATCCGGGCATTAGAGTGTGGCACAAGGTCATCGGGAATACTATCATTGCAAGAAAAGACACTAACCACTTTACCAAGCTCGATTGTGTTCTACTTGAGTCGGCCTTAAATATTGGAAGGGAATTCACCAAGCCTTACAATGCTCTAAGGCTTTTGGTGGAAAGATGGCTCAATGTTGATTGTGGAAAGTAAGGCACCGCTTTTATCGTAAATGGAGTCTAGTTACTCTCTTGGCCAAGTACTTTGATCCGAATTTCAATAAGGATAACAAGTATGTGGCGAAAAAAGGGGGTCATCTCATTGACATGGATGCCATGATTAACAAGTACAAGTGGGCCACGCATAATCCTCTTGACACAAAATATGGGTGGCTCGCCAATGATGCTAGATCTTTTACTTTGCTTTCCAAGATATGCCTCTTTAGTGTTCATAGAACAAACTACCTTCTTCCCCTCTCAAAGGAAGCCGAATACATCATCCGTCAACAAAGGGGTGAAATTGAAATGCCCTCCTCCTCCATTGTCACACCACCCTATCCATTCAAATATCAAGAGTTCAAACCCGAAGGTGTTGAAGTGGGCAATGACTACATGACTCTACTTATGCAAGAGATGCACAAACAAGCTTTTAAGGAGCGGGAAGATGCATACTTGGCCCAATATCCACCCCTCCTTCATTTAGCTAGGCAAGGACTACTTGATCCTTCATGTCCTTTGCCTAGTTGGGCGGATAGGGAAGTTTTCTTTCCAAGTGCATCTAGGGGTGAAAGACCGGGTGACGATGAGGTTGTTGATGATGAGGGTATTGATGAAGAGGTAAATGAAGAAGAAGAGGCTAATGAAGATGATGAAGAAAGTGATGAAGGGAGTGAGCAAAGAAGTGAAGAGGGGAGTGGTGATGAGTCCACTTCTATTGAGGAAGATGATGACAATGATGATATGGTGGAAGTCTAGCAAGCTTTGGAGGCTCCTACCTTCTTGAGGTTTGTCTACTTCTTTCTTTGTTTTATTTATTTTATCTTGATCATAGTTGGAGAGTCCTAGCAACATAGAGGACTAACACCTCGGCCCCATTGAGGTGTTCTTATTTCATTTTTCCCACTTTTGAAAATCCAAAATGACAATTTTGTTTCATGCATTGCATCTTGTGTGCATGAACTACCCCCAACTTTAGGACATTAGAAATAATGTCTATCTCGGTTTGGGGAAGTACATGCATACACAACGGGAGGTAATCTAAATTACGCTCTCCGTCATAAATAAAAACCCATGCATCATGTAGTGTAGATTAGTAAAGCTTGCATTTAGTGTAGAATTCATGCATCATGCTTGCATAGTTTCCCATCATTTTGGCCATTGAGGACAATGCCCATATTAGTGTGGGGATGAGGATTCTAACTTAACTTTTATTCAAAAACCCAAAAAAATAAAAAAATTTCGAAAAATCAAAAAAAAATTGAAAAAAAATTGAAAATCCAAAAACAAGTTCATTTCCTTTGTAGTGTAGACTTGTATATATTGTTGTATATTTTGTATTTGTTCTATCCTTGTTCACATTGATCGACTACGCCACATCTGAGACATGAGGATATTGAAGACCGCATGGTATGATCTTTCCAATCTCCTTTTTCCTCTTTATGTTAATGACTATGTGGCTTTATTTTGATTGATGCGGTATAACAATGGCATATTAGTTGGTGGAATCATTTGCATTAAGATGTATATATGCTCGTTGCATCATGGCATGTAGTTTGCATGTTAGAAAATTTTGCGAAACCGTCTACTTGGGAAACTTGACAAGTGTACATAGGCCCTAGTAGATGCCTTTTCTTCTTAAGACTTTGCTTGTTAGAATACTTGTAAAACACCCTAGGATGTGTCATGCTAGTATCCTTTGACCCATGGATTAAGGCCTAGTCAAGAGTACCTTGTGGTGTGATAACTCCTTGGCTACCGTTTATTCCAAGGTGACCCTTGAAACCATGCATCCATCATCCATGTTCTACCACATTTTTATCATCAAAGGGAATGGGCACAAAAAGAAATTGATTTGAGTTCAATGAAATGAAAAGTGAAAGAAAGTTTGCAAAATGCATCAAATGAAAAGAGGAGCAAAAATAGACTCCTAAAGCTTCAAATATAAGGCACCCTCACTACATATGGGGTGACTTTGAAAATGTTCAAAAGAAATGGCAAGAAAGTGTTCTCAAATGTTATATGCCACAAGAAATTGGGGGGAAAAACAACAACAAAGCAAACTCCCAAAGTGAAACTCAAATATCTATCGATCCCTTTATCCATCGTATCCATTTTTGTGCATGGTAGAGAGGGGACGACCCCTCTTCTTGTCTAGGCAAGAAGTGGAATTCCGTGATCCTCCAATGTTTCTAACACCATAGGGAGTCTATTCTTGACAAAAGCATTTAACGATTGAGGACAAAGGTATCCTAGCTTGACACAACTTGGAGGTGATTTATTGGTATCCTTCTAGGCTTAGTAGTTTGAAGAAATTTGATCTATGAAGGAGTGTGTACCCTTGAATTGCTTCCCTTGTAGATAATTTCCGCCACTTAGATGAGGATAGTGGCTATTCTTTTGTAGATGTATCCATTACTTATTTTTGTGTGCTCAATGTTTGGATGTGTCGCCATTTTGGCAAGACCCACCTTGCCTTGTAAGAAGGCATCCTACCTCATGGTTGTCTTGTTGTGAGTTGAAGGGGCGGAGTGAGACCCACTAATTGTCTCATATCGGCTATGTTATTAGGTTAGTTTAAATAACGGTCCTAGTCTTTGTCACCTCTTTACTCGGGACGAGCAAAGGTTCGGTTTGGGGATATTTGATGTGACCATAATTAGAGCACATTTAGTCCCCGAATTATCCTTGTTCCCATGCTTTTTAGTGCATATTTGGGTCATTTATTGTCTTTAGTCCTTTGTTTTGCATATTCTTCGAGGTTTTGTGTCCTTGGTAGGAAAGGAGTGCAAACCTTGCATTTTCATGGCAAAATGAAGCTAAATTGATTGAATTCAATGACCAAGCATCAAAGAGAAGACAAGATTAGAAGGCCCTTGTACAAACTATAGTAGATGGGCAATGATGAGAAAAGATCCTTGCATCCCCGAGGAAATCCTCAAGGATTTTATGAAGAAAAAGGAAGAAAAGAAGAAGGAAAGAAGCTGTAAGACAATCCGAGCGGATTGTCCACAAGACGCCCGTCCAAGAGGGGCAATCGGAGCGTCTTCCCCCTGTGGACGCCCGTCCAAAACACCCAGAATCCGCCCGTCTTCCCCATCTGGATGCCCGTCCAGAATCACCAAAATCCGCCCGTCCCGTGCCCTGGACGCCCGAATTCTCTAACAGCCATTTCATCTTCTACAAGCTTCAAGGAAGGATGCGCATATTTTTCTAAGACCGGGGAAAAGGAGACCGGAGTCTCCCTAGAGACCGGCGATTCCTCAAGGACTTAATCGTCATTTAAGCCCTTAGTAAACCCTAATTTATGTAACTAATCCCCACTATAAATACCCCATTAATCTAATTAGAAGAGCATGTTCTTCTTAGCAATCTTTAGTGTAGTTAATATCAATCAAATCTCTCTTTAATCTTATAATCAACATTTAATCAAGTTTTAATACAAGTTTCATTTCCTTAATCTCTCTCTTGTTCATCCTTTGTTTTGGGTAATTGAAGATTATTTGGGTTATTATTGGGAGATTGACAACCTTCCAATCTATCATCAAGTACTTCTATTATTCTTTGCTTTATTATTGGAATCATTAGTAGGTATAATTCTCTTAATCCCTTTTTAATTATTGTTAATCATTTTAATTTATTCATCATGTTTCACTTTGTTGGTATGATTGACAACCTTGCTAGCATGTTCAACATGATAATGAGTGAGTAGTTTCCTTAGCTAGGGTTAATGGGTAATTAGGGGAAACCAACATGGGGGATGATTCATGCTTAAATTAATATGTTTTCATAGTTTATTTGCTTGCTTGTTGTGATCTTAACTTATGCACATGTTATGTTTGATGAAATGCGAGCCTATAAATCCTTGCATTTTTTACCCATCACCTATCTTTTCAATGAGACTTGTAAGACATAAACCAACTCGAGTCTGATTAGACCATGCATATAGTTAAGTAGGGAAGATTAAGTCGACTTGTAGGTGTTGTACAATCTAATCGATTCGGCTCCGGGACCCAAACATTCCTAGGATTGTAAGATATAAACCAAATCGATCCATCACAACAATAATTGCTTGCTCATAATTTGAAAATATGTTTGTATGATCAATTCCCATGAATCCCCTATGACCCCATGACACCCTAGTGTCTTTTATCAATTGTTCACATCCCTTTTAATTCATCTTGCTTGTTTACTTTCATTGCTATTTAGTTTAGTGATCTTCTACTTCAAACCCCAATTTGTGACACCCTTAGACACCACTAGTTGCAATAGAAAATCTCATCTCAATTCCCGTCCCTTAGGATCCGACCTTTACTTGCCTCTTTACTAATTGTAGAGTTGTTTGTGAAGTTATAAATTGTGTTTTGGTCTAGGTGTTCTTATCGACAAGTCCTGAAAACTAAACCCTCCAAAGGGAACACGACCAAATGCTAAGGGTAACGAGTGCTTAGTGTTCATGTCATTACTTTGTGTCTTGACATGACACGAGGTATTCGAACGGTTTCAATTTTTCCACAATAAATTGGTGGCGACTCCACAAATGCAAACAAACTAAAGAGTGAAAAGCTTGCTTCGCTTTTCGCCCCCGTGGGCCCGCGTCCACACTACCATTTTTTCTCATTCCAATCATTTTTTTTCTTCTTCCTTTCTCACTTTTCTTTCATAACACAACGGGAATTAGTGATCCCGTCAACATCATCATCCTCACAAAAGCACCCTAAACTCACCAAGATGGTTACTTGCTCAACAAGGTCGGCAATTTGAAATGTAACTAGAAACAAATATTTTATAGCATATAATGAGGAAAGGCTCAAAATGGGTGATGCATGTGATAAATTATACCAATAATGCTTCATGTGCAAACTATCATAGCATGTCAAGAATAAGGAACCAATGCCCTACTTGTGCGTTTTGATGTAACACACACCAAGAGGAGAAACTACACACACACACACACACACCCAAATGAGACCGGGTAAAGATGTAACGGCCTTTTTGGAGGCTCTACCTTACCATTTATGTAGCTTACCAATGTCAAGATCAAGTCTATTTTGTCCAAAATTCATCCCTCACCCAGTATGTCAAGAGATCCCCATGTAAGCAAACCCGTAAAATGCGTGATTCATTTTCTTATAAAAGAGGAAATGCAACGGAAGATGACATTATGTACAAGATAAAAGGGTGAACACAACAAACATCTTTCAAAATTTTCAAAATTTTTAGTTTTATAGATTTTCCCTAACTAGACTCACTAAATCCCTCCCCCAAGTTAGAACAACACATTGTCCTCAATGTGTAAAACAAAGAAGAACACCCAACAAGGGGAGATGGGACGACACATGCGAAAATAGAGAAATGAAAGAAAGCATACAACTGCGTAGAAGCTCCCCCAAGCTAGCTTGAAAACGGGATAAAGTCCAATCCATGTAGCAAAATACCTGCGAAAGACAAGCTACTACATACAAAAGCATACTAAATTTCTTATTGTCCTAAATATTACATCAAAACCAAATTGAAATTACAATTTCCCAAAAACAATAAATTATCTCGAAAAGCATAAATATAACAAATTTTACGAAATGAATATCCATTGTCCTCTAAAAAGCATGTCAACGCCCTTAGAAATTGATAAAAGATAAGCATGAAAGATCAAAGGCAAGAAAGCATTAATCTTATCAAAATGCCCATGAGAATGTCAAATAGAACCACCGTACTCCACTCGTCAGAAAGAGATGGAGCATCATACTTAAGACCATAAAAATAACCGTTAGTGCATAAATTAAAATCATGAATGGTCTCAAATTGGTGGTATAAAAACTCAACGTGGTAGGACTCATCAAAAATTGGGGTGGGGGGGGGGTGCACCTCACTTAACCTCTATATTAGCATCACTAAATTCTCTATCAACATCGAATGGGCGAACTACATCCCATGTGAAAGGATTTTCAAAGGTTTCACATGTTTCGGGTAAAACCTCATCCGTTTCACTATGGTCGGGCTCACGCTCATCCATAGCACGTGCGTTAACTACTTCCTCCACGAAATGGTTAATTGGAATATCAATAGGGGGAATTTCAATAATGAAAGTCGGATCATCGTCATCGTCATCCAATAATTCAAAATGGTTATGATCAAAAGACTCTCATTGGGAGGTTGGGAGAGCATAAGGAGAGGTAATAAGCTCACATTGGCTTGCTTCTTTTTGAGTAAGTTGTTCCAAACGAGCTTGAAGCACTTTGAGCTCCTCTTGCATACGACACACATTGAATTGGCCCGCTAATTCCCGACATTCCGTAGCCATGGAATCTAATAAATTCCAAAGTTCCGGCCCAACCATGTAGTAGACACTCCCATTACTCAAATTTGGAGCCAATGTACGGGTCTAAAAATCCATGCCACCAAGCACGAAATGACCAAAGTAATCCCTATCAAGGACATGCCCAAGAGAGATGAGACCATCGCAAAAGTAGTAGAACCCGTCAAGATAGTCATGAAAAGGCTAATCTTGGAGTAGAGCATGCAAAAGCTGACTCGGCACGAGGAACCTGACCCGACCCGCCCTAAACATGACCCGATACAAGTCAAAAATTGGGCGACCCGAAATCGAACCGACCTGACCTAACCCGACCCGATAACCGATAACATCCTTATTTTTTTTCCAACCCGAACCCGACCTGAACCGACCCGACCCGACCTGTGACCCGATATTGACTCAACCCGATAGATGACCCGATAAATAATTAGCTTAATAATGGTGTAAAAAGGACCAAATTGACATTAATCTTAATTATTTTCACATAAAATTACAATTAATACACCTACACGTTGTTTAAACATAAATTTACCCACCTAAATTTAAATAAATAAGAGAAAATATATGCTTATAATCAGACCCGATACTGACCCTACCCGACTTGTTACCCGCTGATGAGCAGACCAAAGATGACCCGACATGAATCGAAACTGTCCGACCCGACCCGCTTTGACCCGACCCGTAACCGTCCCGAGTGACCTAATTGCCACCTCTATCTTGGAGTTATGGGACGAATTCGTAATTCATTATGAAAGGCCAAGCTTTATTACCTAAAAAATAGGAACTAAACAACAAATAAACCGTAAGAACGATTCCAAGGAACAAGTGTTCCCCGAGACAAAATAAAACAAGATAAAATTCAACAACTAATAATAAACAAACTCGTCTCCCCGGCAACGGTACCAAAATTTGATAGGCTATCGCACACCTATACAAAAATAAATACCCTAGACACAAATGAATGTAGTACGTAGGGGTCGAATCCACAGAGAGATGGTAATTGTTAATTAGTTGTTATGGAGTGAATTTTATCTTGAATCGATGCGGTTGATTGATTGATTTGATTTATGTTGATGTAAAAAAAATAATAAAGAAAGAGTCTAGGGAAGTCGGGTCACACATGCAAATATATGTAAATGCTTTATGTCAAATGACACGTCTGTCGCGTACCTGTCAAAAATAACCAACTGGCTCTAACTAATATAGCTAGGGAAGTCGGGTCGAATCCACAGAGAGGTAGGAAATTGTCAGCTAAATCTAAGTTCGTCAAGTAACCAAATTGGGGGTTTATAAAAGGTGATTTCTAAACTAAAGAGAACAAGGAGAAGAGAAATAAAAGGAAGGAATTAAACAGATAAAGAAGAACAGCTAAGACAATCGGTTCACCATAATCATCCGGTCAAGTAATCTAGGTCCCAGGTCAATGCAATACGGTCTAAGGGGTAGCGAACGTCACCTTTCGGTCCTTAATTCACCCTAAAGTGTAAACAGCTTAACTTTCGTCCTCACTGCAATACTCTATTGTTCACTACTAGTCTCCATTTTCCAACCTTTCGGTCCAGGTCAAGGATCACTAAGAATTAAGGGTCTAATTGCGTCGACTCAATTAGGCAATTACAATTAATTGTAGCATTTAACCAACAAAGACAGTACCAGCATTAACCTAGTAAATCGATTACTCTCCCTTCACATTATAGATCCCCTATAGTCTTAGCATAGGGAATTAGTTACTCATAATCATCGAATCAACAATAGCAACAAATTGATAATCAAAACTAGACATAATGATAGAACTAAAGGCTTAAATAAAGCGATTACGATAACAATAAAGGGAAGGAAGAATTCCAGCAATGATTAAGAATTAAGAGATCAAAAAGAGTGATAGTACCGATCGTATCTCAAATCCGAGTAAAAGAAGCAAAAATCCAAAGAACAGTAACAAGAACTAGAGTAAAACCAACGTGAGAGAGTAAGTGCCGAAGTAACGTAGTTCCCTCTCAGTCTTATATTAAAACCTAATCTATGGACTGATTACAAAAGCCCATAATTAATTTAGGCGGAAATTGACTAAAGCACAGGAAACCATTCGATCGAGTAGATTACTGCTGCTCGATCGAACAAATCATCACCAAACCTCTCGATCGAGTGGTAATAACCCACTCGATCGAGCACCTCTTGCAAAAACTCCTCGATGGGCTCCTTAAACTGGTCGATCGACCAGTCTTGAGTACATAAAGCATTCGATCGAATAGTGAACCACACGATCGAGCTATATAGGCACGTTAGGACTTGAATTGCTTCCGAACTCAGCTCACGCGTCTTCCAAGTGTTAGATTTCCAAGCGCCGGCTCCTTATTTTCCATGAATGCATACAATTGGGACAATTAAGGCTCGATTTAGCTCCTCTTCGGTCAATTCCTGTAAAATACAAATAACGGACCAAAGTAGCATATTCGGGGGTATTTGTAGCCAGATGCTACATAAAAAGCACAGAAATGCGTGTAAAAATGAGGTGAAAACCTTATATAAAAGACACGCATCAAATCTCCCCAAACCAAACCTTTGCTTGTCCCCAAGCAAATATGAATGCAACTAAAGGTGAACAATGGAACGGGACCAACGCATCAACTACAAATCATCCACTAGAACCAATTTAATGCAATAACATGACAAAGTGGCAGTGAAAAGTGCAAACGAGTTAAATTAATGTTTCAAACTTACTGAACCGTCGACCTTGCAAGACTCAAAAGATGTCGGACTCTCACGGGTCGCTCGTCACTCAAAATCAGGCACAAGGTGAGTATATATGTGAAAGATAGGAAGAAATCAGACACTCACCTAATAACTCGACCTATAAGAACATGCATGCAGTTAACATGAATAAAGTCTCTACAACCGTACATATGCATTCCAACCATACTAATGACCAAGACACGTGCCGAGGACTTACATTTGGGTAAGTGAGGTAATGGGTAAGAAGGGGCTAAAATGAATTTGGATATGTGGGGTTAATAGCCAGGTTAGCAACAACGGATCCAAATATAAAATGCATCCCAACTTCGTACTCATGACAGCAAGATAAAACGGTGCAAAATTATGCACTAAATTCAACAAACACCAAAAATCGTCAACTCCCCATAGATTATAGATAAGACATGGGAGTGTGAATCATTATACAATTCTCATTCTTTTTCATATGTAATTTTTCTTTCTTTTTCTTCTTCTTTTCTTTTCTCATTTTGTCGTTCTCTTTTTTTTTTCAATTCAAAATTTTTCTTTTTTTCTTTCTTTCTTTCCCTTCAATTCTTCCACCATCTTCTGAAATCAGATAAAATAACCATATTGCAATAAAACATTCCAAGAACTACTCGTTACTAGCTCAGCTAGTGTAGGAAGTATTATAGAAAGTAGTTGATAGGACAAAAAGGGCAATTTGGCTATGTGAGGCTCATGGGTAGAATGAAATAAAGGGGACTGCCTCTCCTAACACGTGTCACCATCCACAGACCGAATGCATACAGGTATTAAGAAGACTAGACTCATGCTTATGCAAATTGATGTTACATGTCTTAAAGAGAGTACTACTCACATCCTAAATGAAACCGGTCATGAATGTCACCAGTTTAAAAGCTCTAACCTCAGAATGTAATGTAGCTTGCCGACATAATGAATCAAGTCTATTCGTTCAGATAAGGAAGAAACAAAAACTCGTAGATTATGCACATACTCACGCCAACTAAATGTCAAGAAAATGCAGGGCTCAAGTAAGGGTTCAAAGTAGCGTCAATGTTCAAACGTTCCGACCCAAAAACTAAACGTGAAATTTGAAATTTTTTGAATTTTATATGATTTTTTTTTTTGAAGTAAAACAAACAACAATGCATGCGAAAATAATAAATATGGAAGCAGAAATGCAAGAAAACATGCAGACACAGATATGGATGCATACCTCCCCAAACCAAACCGTACAATGCCCTCATTGTACCAAAAATAGGGAAAGAAATGCAAACTGAAAGGAAAAGGAGAAGTGGAGTCGGAAAACTTACAAAACGTCGTAAGGAGGGACCTCCCCAAACCGACCATGATCATGGGAGGTCAAAGAAAATCAAGCAGTAGCTCCATAGACGTAAAACAACAGCTGGGAGTCAAAACCACTCGACCGAGCTTTTGGAACAGCTCGATCGAGTGAACCAGTGCACAGGAAGGGCTCGATCGAGTGAAAAACCACTCGATCGAGTAGGCGTGAGTTTGGGTCAGGTCGATCGGGGACATTATCCCTCGATCGAGTGAAAGCTGCTTAAGAAAGTGCTCGATCGAACACAAAATCATTCGATCGAGTACTTTGACCTGCAAAACACGCATTAAAAGCAAGGAAATGCATGGGAAGTTCATAAAACAGCGTCTAAAGTTCAACGTAAAGCTAAAGAAAAATAAATAGTTCAACAGAAGTACAATAAAACAGTCCGGGCTGCCTCCCGGAGAGCGCTGGTTTAAGAGGTCCCGCACGACCTTTCTGGCATCAATTAACTGGCGCGTCGAGCTCGTCGAAGCGCAAGACTTCAACGCGATTGTCCGCTTCAGTCGCCTCGTGGTAATGCTTCACATATTGGCCATTCACCTTGAATCTACGCCCTTCGGAATCTTCAAGCTCCACAAATCCAAATTTGGTAACAGCTGTCACCGTATAAGGACCACTCCATCCGGACTTGACTTGCCAGAAATAGTCTCAACCGGGCATTAAACAATGACACCTTTTGCCCAACATGGAACTCCCGAGGTAGGATTCTCTTGTCATGCCATCTCTTTGTCTTTTCTTTGTAAATCCGCGAGCTGTCATAGGCGTTAAGCCTAAACTCCTCCAATTCATCTAGCTGCGAAAGACGATTCTGACCACACAACTTAGGATCATAATTAAGCTCACGAATTGCCCACCAGGCCTTACATTCCAATTCGACAGGTAAGTGACACGATTTCCCATAAACTAGCCGATAAGGTGATGCACCAATTGGTGTCTTAAAGGCAGTTCTGTAGGCCCATAATGTGTCATCTAGCTTAAGACTCCAGTCCTTCCGTGATTTAGACACTACCTTAGACAAGATCTATTTCAACTCGCGATTAGAGACCTCTACCTGACCACTAGTTTGGGGATGATACCCCAAACCACGCCGGTGTTAGACACCAACTCTAGACAGTATGGAGGTTAGTTTCTTTTCTTTGAAATGCATCCCCCCATCACTAATGACGACCCTAGGGACACCAAAACGGGGGAATATGATCTTTTTGAACATCTTTATCACGGTCTTAGCATCACAATGGGGTGAAGCAATTGCCTCAACCCATTTTGACACATAGTCTACACTACTAAGATGTACTGTTACCTTTATCGATGGGAACGGTCCTTGGAAATCAATGCCCAAGACATCGAAAACCTCAACCTCTAGGATGCCGTTTTGTGGCATTTCATGTCTCTTTGAAATGTTCCCTGTCGTTGGCAAGCGTCGCAAGTGAAACAAAAGACTTAGCATCGGCAAACAAAGAAGGCCAAGAAAACCAGACTGGTACCTTAGCCACGGTGCGCGATGGACCGTGGTGACCACCATATGAAGAGGAGTGACAGCCTTCCAAGACTATTTTGGTCTCCCACTGCGGAATACACCGTCTGTAGAGACCGTCTGCACATTCCTTAAACAAGTAAGGATCATCCCGGAATCTTGCTTAGCGTTATACGAAAACGCTTCTTTTCGATGATGAAAGGTCGGGCGGCGACTTGCCACCGACAACGAAGTTAGCTATATTTGCATACCAAGGTTCTTGGTTAACAATAGACGATATAACAAAGAATCAAAGTATCGTCGGAAAAGAATCATCAATGGGTAGAGAATCTTCCCTTCTTGTCGCATCGGTCGCGACAAGTGATCGCCTACAATGTTCTCGGCTCCTTCTTATCCTTGATCGCAAATCAAACTCCTGAAGAAGGAGTATCCATCTCAATAGCCGTGGTTTGGCCTCCTTCTTAGCAAGGAGATGCCTCAAAGCTGCATGGTCGGTAAAAAAAGTGACTTCGACCCAACTAAATAAGTACGAAACTTCTCTAAGGCATAAACTACAGCTAACAGCTCCTTCTCAATGGTAGTGTACTTCACTTGAGCCTCATCCAGAGTTCGGCTCGCATAGTAGATAGCATTCAAGGCTTTGTCTTTCCTCCGGCCAAGCACCGCTCCTAGTGCATAGTCACTCGCATCACACATGATCTCAAACGGCAAGTCCCGGTTGGGAGGTCAGTATGATCGGCGCAGAGACCAAAGCCCGCTTTAACTCGTTAAAAGCGGAAAGACAAGCATCAGTAAACACAAAAGGGGCATCCTTAAGCAAAGAATCGTGTAAGTGGTTTAGCAATTTTGGAGAAATCCTTGATAAACCTAAGATAAAAGTCGGCGTGACCAAGGAAGCTCCTCACCCCCTTAACATTAACAGGAGGTGGTAATTCTTTGAATCACTTCCACCTTTGCTTTATCAACTTCTATTCCCCTATCCGAAACTAAGTGCCCTAAGACAACTCCCTCGTTGACCATAAAGTGGCACTTCTCCCGATTCAAAGATAAGATTGACCTCAATACAACCGCAACACTTTCTCAAGGTTAGACAGACAGTTAGAAAAATCACTTCCATATACACTGAAATCGTCCATAAAAACTTCCATGATAGACTCAATATACTTTGAAAATATCCCCATCATACACCTTTGGAAGGTGGCAGGGGCATTGCACAAACCAAAAGGCATTCTACGATACGCAAAAAGCCCTTAGGACGGTAAAAGTAGTCTTAGCCGATCGTGCAGGTGGATAGGGATCCGGAAGAACCCCGAATACCCGTCTAAATAGCATAAAAATTTATGAGAAGCTAACCTTTCTACCATTTTATCAATAAAAGGAAGGGGAAAGTGATCTTTCTTAGTGGCGGCATTCAACCGTCCCTCGTAATCTATGCACATCCGCCAACCAATCACTACTCGAGTAGGTATTAATTCATTCTTCTCATTCTTAACTACGTTTGTCCCTCCTTTCTTCGGGACCACCTGTCATCGACTCACCCATCTAGAATTACCGACGAATAATTAATACCGCATCCAGCAGCTTCATTACCTCGGCCATCACAACATCCCGCATCTTCCGGTTCAGCCGGCGATGACCCCACACTCGCAAGGTTTGTGATCCTCCTCCAGCTCTATCATGTGCATACAAATATCGGGACTAATCCCCGTGATATCGTCCAGTGAATAGCCCATTGCCTTCCTGTTTTTCTTAAGTACAACTAACAAAGAGGTCAGCTAATCATCACTAAGCTCGGACCGACAATGACCGGATATTGCTCTGTATCGTCTAAGAAAGCATATTTAAGATGAGAAGGAGAGGCTTACGTTCCGGTACCTTTACCTCAATGGAGCAAAGAGTGTTGATCATTTGTTCCACCTGCTATCCTTCATGCTCATCTAAATCATCAACAAGCAAATCCAACGCAGCGTCATCGTCGCCTGGGCTATCTGCACACTCATCAAAAAGCATAAGAGCTTCCAGTGGGTCCTTCATAAAAGAACCCGACCGAAGTCATAAATAGACTCGTCAATGATATCGACCGAATAGCGGTGTCCTCTATCATTGGGTAGGCTAAAAATCTTGGGCAAACTGAATGTGATAGCGTCATCCCCTCTCGCAAGAGTCGACGCCCTTGTCGATATCAATAATGTTTTACCGTACAAAGGAATGGTCTTCCTAAGATAATTTTGGTCCGAGTGTCCTCGGCTATATCCAAAACAATGAAATCTCTTCGGGATGTAGAGCTTGCCTATTTTCACAGCACGTCCTCTAAGACACCTAAGGGCCTCCTAACGATGATCTATCACCATCTCAGAAGGTAATATTAGTCACTTTAAAATGACTCATCTTGATTTCTTGCAGACAGAAGGGGCATGACACCGACACTCGCACCTAAATCGCAAAGGGCCTTATCAATAACCATATTGCCTATGACACAGGTAATGGAAAAGCTGCCCGGGTCTTTCATTTTTGGAGGGGCCTTATTCAACAGCAAACTACTAGACTCTTCCATAAATGAAATTGTCTCAAATTCACTCAAATTTCTCTTACGCGTCACAATATCCTTCATAAACTTAGCGTAAGTAGGTACCGAGTAACAAGTTCGGAGAAGGGGACAAAGCACCTGGAGGTTCTTCACGACGTCCACAAACTTACCGTCTTTGCTCGATTTTTGCGTCCTTCAGACGACTTGGGAAGGGTACCCTGGTAGCGATGAGTGCCCTCGCAACCTTTTCTTTACCCTTATCAATGCGTGACGTCTCCACAGCAGGGGAAGATGACACGGTGGCGGTATTAGATAGTAGATTAGAATCCCCGCCACTTAAAGTACTGGATCGAGTACGTTTATCAGTCGATCGACCAATTGCCTTTCCTGTATCACTCGATCGATCATGTTTATCACTCGATCGAGTGATTTCTTCAGCATAGTTACTCGATCGAGTAAGATTGTCACTCGATCGATCAACTTGGAATTCTGCGCTTCTCGATCGACCACCATTTTCACTCGATCGAGTGATAGGATGGTTTAAACTGCTCGATCAAGTAGAAAAGTCACTCGATCGAGTGGTTACAGCACACGCAGCAAGTATTTCCTTCAAAAACTCGTCTAAATCATCATCCGAGTTATCGTCAGCTATCGAAACCTCGTCTTCTTCATGAGTAAGGTCATTTTGGAAATTCGTTGCACTGACTGGATCGCAAATTGGAAGAAGCTTGGCTTGGTCTGTCGCGAGTGTTAACTGTGCGACTTGTTCTTTCAATTTCGATATAACCGTTTCAGATTGCCGTGACATCTTTGACATACTCAACATGATGGATTTTAATTCTTCAATTTCTTCTCTTGCAGAAGGAGAGACCGGCTGTGGTACTGGCGTAGAAGGGGTAGAATCATTCTTGATTTCTTCATATAGCTGGGAGAAAGGAACTCCCTGCTTGTATTTTTGGTAGGCAAGAACGCGCTCAACACTTTCCATGCATAAGATAGGATCATGCCCTTCCGTGCCACATCTACCACATGGCTCTTTATGCTCCGTAATAGTAGGCATCTTGGCAAATAAACTTCCAAAGCAACAACTAACCTGCAAACTAATCAAAACTTTGCAGAAATGAGATCAGCCTCAAGGAATAAATTCCTTGAGACGAGGGACAAACATAATTAAAGCAACAAGTTTGCGCCACCTCCCCGGAAACGGCGCCAAAATTTGACACGTCTGTCGCGTACCTGTCAAAAATAACCAACTGGCTCTAACTAATATAGCTAGGGAAGTCGGGTCGAATCCACAGAGAGGTAGGAAATTGTCAGCTAAATCTAAGTTCGTCAAGTAACCAAATTGGGGGTTTATAAAAGGTGATTTCTAAACTAAAGAGAACAAGGAGAAGAGAAATAAAAGGAAGGAATTAAACAGATAAAGAAGAACAGCTAAGACAATCGGTTCACCATAATCATCCGGTCAAGTAATCTAGGTCCCAGGTCAATGCAATACGGTCTAAGGGGTAGCGAACGTCACCTTTCGGTCCTTAATTCACCCTAAAGTGTAAACAGCGTAACTTTCGTCCTCACTGCAATACTCTATTGTTCGCTACTAGTCTACCTTTTCCAACCTTTCGGTCCAGGTCAAGGATCACTAAGAATTAAGGGTCTAATTAAATGACTCAATTAGGCAATTACAATTAATTGTAGCATTTAACCAACAAAGACAGTACCAGCATTAACCTAGTAAATCGATTACTCTCCCTTCACATTATAGATCCCCTATAGTCTTAGCATAGGGAATTAGTTACTCATAATCATCGAGTCAACAATAGCAACAAATTGATAATCAAAACTAGACATAATGATAGAACTAAAGGCTTAAATAAAGCGATTACGATAACAATAAAGGGAAGGAAGAATTCCAGCAATGATTAAGAATTAAGAGATCAAAAAGAGTGATAGTACCGATCGTATCTCAAATCCGAGTAAAAGAAGCAAAAATCCAAAGAACAGTAACAAAAACTAGAGTAAAACCAACGTGAGAGAGTAAGTGCCGAAGTAACGTAGTTCCCTCTCAGTCTTATATTAAAACCTAATCTATGGACTGATTACAAAAGCCCATAAGTAATTTAGGCGGAAATTGACTAAAGCACAGGAAACCATTCGATCGAGTAGATTACTGCTGCTCGATCGAACAAACATCACCAAACCACTCGATCGAGTGGTAATAACCCACTCGATCGAGCACCTCTTGCAAAAACTCCTCGATGGGCTCCTTAAACTGGTCGATCGACCAGTCTTGAGTACATAAAGCATTCGATCGAATAGTGAACCACTCGATCGAGCTATATAGGCACGTTAGGACTTGAATTGCTTCCGAACTCAGCTCACGCGTCTTCCAAGTGTTAGATTTCCAAGCTCCGGCTCCTTATTTTCCATGAATGCATACAATTGGGACAATTAAGGCTCGATTTAGCTCCTCTTCGGTCAATTTCTGTAAAATACAAATAACGGACCAAAGTAGCATATTCGGGGGTATTTGTAGCCAGATGCTACATAAAAAGCACAGAAATGCGTGTAAAAATGAGGTGAAAACCTTATATAAAAGACACACATCATCAAACTTGAATTAGATAGTAATGATAACTGTTTAGGCTTAAAGACACCCACCTTTTGATATTAGTGTCAATCATAGAACGGGTCCAAATGATCTCTCGATATGGCTAAGTCGTCTACTAAAACATACTTAGTCTAATTCATTTTCGTGCCTCTCGACTTATAAAAACGAATTAACAAATTTAATCTAAGACAATGGCAAATAATCAAAGATTAACAATAAGGTACACGCATGTTATAGAAACTATTATGTGATCACTAAGCATCCTAATTTATCATGTTGCAAATACTTTTTATGCATGGCTTCCTTTATATCCTAGACATGATATACTACTCTTGCATTATGTAAATTAAGCTAATGATGAACAAAATGATAAACATAATGACAAAAAAATAATCCTAGAAATAAATAACCTCAACAATGGAAATGGAATTGGAATTGAAGAACAATGCAAAAGTAAATAACTTGGAAATGAAATTGTAATTTGTAATACTTAAAGGAAATGATAACAAACTAATGAAAACAAAACTACACTAAGCTAATCTAACTACTGAAGTTTAGAAAGAATTCTATGTGAAAAATGTGTGGAAAAAGGTGTATAAGAAGGTTCGACCAAAGCTTCTATTTACGGGGGAACAAGGAAGTAACGTTCGGCCATAGAGGGGGCTAATCCCGATCGGGAACACCATACCCCGATCGGGGTCGTGATGTTTCCATCTTTTCCTCTTTAATCCGTGATTAATTAGCACAAGAATCCAATGTTGATGTTTAATGCCTTGTTTAATCATCCGATACTGATCTTAAAGCATGGCATCCAATGTATTCTAGCATCCAAAGCTCCCACCTAGTTGGACTTGATTTCCTAGGCTTGACTTTGCATAAGACTTTATTTTTCATTTTGATTTTAATCCATATCTTTATGCATGGAAATCCTTGCAACACTTCAATTTTTGCCCAACTCATGCTCCACACTTAGCCTTGTATACTAGCTCTTGCAAATTTCTTAGAAATAGCCTCCTAAAAGCTCAAGTTCCTACAAAATGTGATAAACCATGCAAAGACAACTAGATCACAATATTAGCTCATAAAACCACTAGATTAGTGCAAATGAGATATAAATTAGAGCTAAAGTATGGTGTTAAAATATATATAAAATGGACTTATCAACCTGTTTTTGATGAGGTTGAACAACGATCAACCAAAAAGTCAGAGGAAGGGAACCATGAAATAGAACTGGCGATACAAAACGAACTTATAGAGCATCCTGAGGTCAAAAAAAAAAAAGAAAGCATAAGCATTGTAGATAAAGTGTATACCAAAATAGTTGGTTCAGCTGATTAACAACCTAAATGAAGAACAAAAACATGCTGTGAGGGAGATTGGGTTTAGTGGTTTGTTAGAGCTGAAGTTAACTTAAATACCACATGGGATTATGAACTTGCTTTTAAAAGCATTTGACTGTACGTGCAGTATGTTTAAATCCAAAAAGTGTGATTTTATATTGACGAAACATGATGTCCACGACATCTTTTAACTTCCTAGAGGAGGTAATCCTGTAGACCTTGCAGTCACGGGAAATACAACTGATGTGGAGAACAACAAGTTAAAATTTCATGGAGGGTGAAGTTTGAAGGAAATGTAGATTCATATACATACTAACATACTCATATATGTCAAAATTAATTTGTCATAAAATTAAAGGTGGATTTTATGCATGCAAACTTTAATAAAAGAAGATAAGAAAACATTTTCTCACCATAATAATTTCGGTCATATTGGGCACCAACAAGATCTCCTTCTTGTTAGTTCTTGAGCTTTCCAATAATGGATGAACATACAAAAATCCCAAAGTAGAGATTCTCCAATTAGTAGCACCCAAGACAATCCCTTAATCCCACAAATAAACATGTACTAGATGTTTGTAATGTAGTTTACCTTAAAATCTATTACTAATACTCATATACTACTTCTAGTAATCTTAGTAATTTATATGAACAATTTGAATCAAAATACTCATCTTTTTGATGAATATTAAGGAGAGAGAAGAGAGAATATTCATGAACATTTTGCATGTTAATTGAATGGTAGTGTAAGAATAATCGAAAAGAACCAACACTACTCAATTAAGAGTAGTGTGGCCGCCCAACTCATGCTCAAGGAGCATCATTGCTTTTCTTTTTCTCTTATCAAAAATAGTAGGTGTGTAAGATGTGTAAGACTAGTTGTAGGTAGGCATCATTATGTTTATTTTATCAAATAAAATAAAACAACCAAAACCCACTAACACACCTTCATTTTCGGTCCATTTACTTAAAATGGACTACCATTTTATTTTTGTCAATTTGTCATTTGTCACACAATATGTCACATGTTATATGATACATGTTATTAATTAATTTAATGCATATTTATCACATAAATATCATTTCATGAATTAATTAAATTACATACAACAAATTGACAAGTGATACTTGATCACATCAATAAAATGGGTCATATAGTTATAATTCACAACTTCTTGTAATTATAATTAACCATTCATTCTTATCTTTATTGTTTCTCAAACAATAAACAATTTTAGCAACAAAGCATTTTATTACTAAAATAAATCTTATTTAATCCCATTACAATAAGATATCAATATTCTCTCTCACAAATCGAATCGTTCAATTTTAAGGAATTAATTAATCAGACGGTATACAACTAATTAACCTTTTCAATTAAGGGAATCGTCCTTTAGGTGTGACCTCAAGGGATCTAATGATCACCACCGTCGCACGACAGTAATGTCAAACTCTAGCCAGCCAATCATTACCGATATGTGTGGACCAGTTGACTATATATGTAATGTATCATCCCTTCCGTATTCTTGAAATGAGATTTAATAATGATATTTAAATCATATGATCGCACTATTGTTGAGGACACATTTCCCAACAATCTCCCACTTGTCCTCGACAAGTGTGCGTCACCAATTCTCTTGTCCTATTACTATCTCCCACTCAATGCAAGGTGTCTTTCAGGTCGTACTTGCAATTGATCATATCGAGAGTGGTTTCCTCGATCCGGAGAATAATCGATTGACCGAATTTATCCACCATGGATACCTTCCGAGCGTGGCCACGCATTTCCAATTCATTACTCCTCGAGTGGCCTTGAGATATTGTTTTAACCCTGACAAGGGGATGGACAATTCCTATCGCACTCATTCCCTTCGACTAGCCACACCCATCATAACCCAAAATATGCCCATTTGACCCCATTTACGAAGGTCGTAGTAACACAAATCAAAGTTAATCAAATCTGTGCCATCTTAGGTGAATAGTCTTTAGTCAAAAGAATCGACTCATTAGAATACTATAGTAGCTCTCGCCACGACCGGGCTTTATAAATTTGCCGAACTCTACAAGCGGTCACTTTGCCCGACAAAGTGTTCCTAACCGTCTGCCTATGTGATCGACTAGTCATCTCACATGACTCTATGGCACTTGAACTTGCCATCAATCGCATCACACTCTAGTCACTTCGAGACGTCACCTCATACAAGTGACTATGGGCGAATACAATGCTAATCCGTGTTCACTTTAACGGGGTTCAATGTTGTCTCTACAACCCGTTTGGATGTAACAAAGTATAAAAGAAGAGTTTTAGAGTAAAACTCAAACGACAAATGCGATTATCACATATGAATAGTCAATGCTTGATTACTACTTCATATTCTATAATCTAATTTGATCTTTTATGTAGTTATTCATCTCAATTTAATTGAAATGACATGAGTCATCATGTTAAGCCTATGAGAAGGCTTTGGTTAGTAGGTTTTATCAACTTCTTGTACCTTACTCAACCTTACTACATACTCGTTTTCCTTTGTAATGTATACATTTGCATCACAAAACTTTCTGAGTACGTGTCGAGATCCAATCAAGACATAGGCCTTCTATCCTTAGAATAGCTCCCACTGTTTTTGCAGTGTGCGGGACTCTTCCTTCTTGCACATCCCATGATTGCAAGTGTACTCAATTTCCGTTATAAATATCTCTCATTGTTCTTTATTGCCTAGAACGATTCTAGAAAATCTACTTCTTAATTAACATTGCCACAATGGTATCTTAACCATCCTAATGTGTTTTGATTATGGTTTTGTCGGAAACCATGCGCAATCTCAATTGTCAATTGTCACTTGTGTAACACCCTTACACAATATTGCATCATAAACACTTTGCTTTACTTCTTTAATGCTTCTGCAAGCACTTAAGGGTAATCTTTATAGCTTACTTGGTAAAGATTACTTAAATTCGATTTTTGAAAAACAATTCATCATACTCAAAGCATATGAAGTGTTATACATCATTTCTTTTTAATTGATTCGGCAGCGGAAGCAAATGAAATCAACCAAATATGTTCAATTTAATTGAACTAGTCATGAATCTTATCAACATAAGACTTCTTATTGACGCTAATATAATGTGGATTTATCTTCATAAATCCGGGTATTCAAGATGTATTATAATACTCCAAGAGTATTAAATCATTCCTAATGATCAATATGTCATCCACATATCGGACTAATTAAAATTTCCGTAACTCCCACTAAACTTCATGTATAAACACAACTTCTCGACTTATCGAGAAATGTTTTATCACATGATCAAAATGTTGATTCTAACTCATTGATGTCCTACTTAAGACTCTCTCTTAAGTTTCACATTATCTTAGGATTGCAAGAATCTACTAAACTCAAGACATGTATTGAATACATTCCTTCTATTGAAGAAGTGGGTTTTAGATTCACTCGCTATGTATTTCATAACCTCATAATGAAACACAATCCCTAAGAAGATCCAAATAGACTTAAGCATTTCAATTAGTGCAAAACCCTTTGCAACTAATCTTGCTATGAAATATCTCTTTATTAGTGCAAAACCCTTTGTCACTAATCAAGCCTTTTATTTCGGATTTTCATGGCTCTAAGCCTTGTATTGAGTTGTGACTTAAACACTCTTTTGTAAGTCCTTTGTCGATTACTTTCCAGAAGTAATCAACTTGAATCAAACAATTTCTTTTGTAAGTTATAAGCTCTTTACTTTCTTAAAAGTAGCATGAATTCATCATTTTTAAAAAGTGACGAATTTAACCTCCTAGGTTTTAAAGAAACAACGTCTTACACAAAATGTCTCATGTAGCCAAGAAAGACCAGTTTCTTGCGACATAACATTCTTTGTGGCATTCTTTGTGGCTCTTGAATAATTTCTCCCACTCTGTCTTCTTGAAATAAACTTGTATTTTAGTAAGACAGCTTCTCGAGCCACAAACTCGTCGTACTCATGATAATTGCAAGGGAAAAATGAGCATTTGTTTCTTGTGAAAAACTTACAACCATGGTACCCTTACCATTTCATATCTCATATGATTCGATTTAGTGGAAAAATAATTTAGACAAAATGATAAAATCCCCAAAAGGATCAAGTAACTCAAAGTAACTTGATCGAAGTCCAAACCATATTGAATAGCGTTTGAATTCTTATCCAATCATACATTATCCCATAATGCGTGTTAAGAGAGATTAATTTGTGATACTATATCACAATTCCTTTGGCTTATATCAAAGTCTTTACTTTGATAATCCCATCACGACTAAATCGTGATTCCTTGAACTCTTTGAAATTCTTCAAAGATTTCTCTATTTACCTTATTAAGTGAACATATTAGCGTCAACTTATATCGTTGGTAAAAGAAAATGATCAACCTATTTTGGATCGATGATATACAACCTCGATCTCCTTTTTAACCAAAAGGCACGAGACATCTTGCTTTGAATACAAGATACGCATATACCATTAACAATCTAATGGTTTCAAGAGTACTCGATAACTCTTTGCGTTCATCATTCCAAAATTTAAGGTTTAATCTTGGGTTACCAATTTGAGTCTTGAATCATCTTCATGATATATCATTCTAGTTTGGTTTAGAATATACTCACCTTGATGATGGGCTAGCCATACATCAAATCGTGGTGTATAGGGTCACAAAAGTGAAACCTCTTTTGTATCTTTAACAAATTGTATTCTTATTTAGAGTTTATGTACTTAATAGTCACAATTAAGTACAACTCCAAACCCGAAAACTAGATTTAGTGCACAATAACTCTATCTCTTGACTTCATTGTTGCTAGTCGTCATATTCTAATCATCCTATGTATCAAACATAATGATGAAAACCTCCACCGGTTTCTAATATTGACGAAGTAATACTAGCAAAATTTATGTTTAATCAAATAAACATTTAACGAAGAAGGTCTCATTAGATGTCCCACAACTAACTTGTTTATTCTTCAATAATTTGAGGTAGTTTCCTTTCTCGTGTCCAACATTTGAGACATTGGAAACTTTATCGGTCGGGATTGATAGGTTTAGTATCGTCATTCTCAACAACTTTACCTTTAACATTACCTTGTATCAATTCCATTACTTCTTGAACCTCGTCCTCATGTTAACGGTTTAAAAGAATGCTCCCACTCATTTCAATGAGTCTTTGCTTTGAGAAGCAAAATTGAATTCATGAAGATTACTCTTCATTTGTTCGTTTTAGTCTTAAAACTTTCATTGAAGTGGTTGCGATATTTTGGTCAATTTTGATTTCCAACAAATCTAGTTACCAAATCATTTTATCGCTCCAAGGTACTTAATTCATTTAAGTACATGAAAAACAATCCATTGTAAGTAGATGTGTTAGTCTAGAATCAAAAACCTGTTTGATAATGAATAACTTTAATCTATACTCTTTGCAAGAGATCCTTAGCAATGGTTAATACGAGGTTTTAGAAGCAAATTCATATTTGTCTTTAGTTACGATGTTTTAATGGAGTTTTGAATCAAAAACGAAATGATATCGTATATGAATTGTGGTAAAGAAATAGAACAATATAAAAAACGGAATAGTGGAAAACTTAACATTTATCGTTTTATTTAATACTTGAAAAACAAGTATAGCATTTACATAGTGACCTCTACCCAACTATGATAAATGATTCCAAGACCCAAATTCATATTGACTTAGGCACGGTGGGGCCGATACATCCTTTATCAATATAACTCGGTGGATTAACGTTTAATCGATTCTACTTTTAGAACTCTTGGTCGATAATATTACATTAACATTTATCTTTAGCCCAAAACACATTCGACAAGGGCACGGTGGGGCCGATACATCCCTTATCAAAAACTTTTGTTGAGTTCAATCCAAATTTCGAATAAACGTGTCCATGATCCAAACCCACATTAACTTGGGCACGGTGTGACCGATACATCCCTCATCAACATGAATTCGGTGGATTAACATTCATCACCCACTTCCCCTACGTAACAAGGTTTGTACCCCGGTGGGGCCGAGCGCACTCCCTCGCGAAATAGATTTTCATGGTTTCTACTATTTGGTAAGGCTATGTCTCAATTGATTGTTTTAGCGAGAGGTCATGTCAATTTATTATCTATCACGTTTTAAGTGAACTAAAGCGGTGAACTACGATAATTATAATTGACACGGTCGATAAACTCGATAAAATGACAATGCATGTTTAGTTATGGCGATTTAGCGATGCATGCGACATAAAATAAAATGCAAGCATAAAAATAAATAAATCCTAGTATGGCCTTTCCTAAAATAGAAAAACTATTTAACTATTACATATTCGGAAACCAACTCCATTGGTCCCTTGAACTTCGGTTGTGACACGCATCTCGAGGTAACACCGTTTTTATGTATCGTCATTCTTGAAGAAATCCGTCTTTTGGAACTCCGGAATGAATAAAATTACATAATAAATTACATAATTTCCTATTATACATTTGTAACTAAAATAAAATAAATCTATTAAATTACAAAACGGTGATACGAGATCACAATAAAAATTACAACCGAATCGATATTCCCATACATTTCGGGAAATACCAATTAAAATCTAAGGCCATACTATGTAAAATTACATAATTCAAAATTACATAAATTAAAATTATGGCAATCATAAAGAAAAAAGCAGCATTATAATATGTATGAACATGCTCAATTTTATGCTAAATCGCCTTTAAATAGCCAATATCGTATATTACTCGGTTTTTACGGATTTGCGTGATTTCAACATTTTATAATCACAAAAATACATAAACTCATATTTATGCATAAGTTAATTACCCTAACCTCTTAGGACTCAAAATTTAGTCTTCACTAATAATTTGACCATAATTAACCCATATTTTATAAAATTGTTCATAAATGGACCAAAAATTACAAAAATAAGCCATAAACTTCAAATAAATCACAAAATTTCAAATAAATTTGAAATTTGAAATTTAAATTCATGAACATTCTGGAAAAATTCCATGACACTCATAATGTTCAAAATCTTAGGTTAAAAATTTCGAAATTTTTCCGGAAAAACAATGTTGCGGTTTATCGATTTTTTAATAAAATAATCATAAAAACATGGAAAAATTATTTTCACTAACTTTTCAATTTTAGATCTGAAAAAGATAATAAAATGCAACATTAGACGTTTTTCCTAAGTCATAGATTATGTTTTATTAATTTTCCACTAATAATGTCACTATTTATGCTATTTTTCTTCAAAAATCCATAAATCATGCAAAAAGACTTCTTTATAGCCAATTATTTTACACACATCTTGTAAAATTGCATGTGACAACATATTAATTTTCTATGACCAGATTCGAAATTTAACTCATATTAACCTATTTTTCACCTAAATCCGAATTTAATAATGAAAAAATCATTTTCCGAGCATAACAAGTCCAAATATTATGAAAATTTACAGGTTATCTCAAAATAATATATGTAACAACATATCCAAAAACCAACTGAAAATTTGAAGTATAGCTAATTTTAGACCAAAAATGACATTTTTACTCATAAAATCACATTTAAATGCCATTATTGTAAATTATGAACAATAAAAATCCGAAAAATTAACCAAAATATCCTAAAACATTTTAGGACCAGAAATATTAACATGCATTGATTAATTTCGTGATATCTCATAATAACACAAATTTTACAAGTTTTATTTGTTATTCTTATAACTCGGAAAAACTTTTAACCGATTTGCATGCAAACAACCGTGGCTCTCTGATACCGATTGAAGGAAATGTAGATTCATATACATACTAACATACTCATATATGTCAAAATTAATTTGTCATAAAATTAAAGGTGGATTTTATGCATGCAAACTTTAATAAAAGAAGATAAGAAAACATTTTCTCACCATAATAATTTCGGTCATATTGGGCACCAACAAGATCTCCATCTTGTTAGTTCTTGAGCTTTCCAATAATGGATGAACATACAAAAATCCCAAAGTAGAGATTCTCCAATTAGTAGCACCCAAGACAATCCCTTAATCCCACAAATAAACATGTACTAGATGTTTGTAATGTAGTTTACCTTAAAATCTATTACTAATACTCATATACTACTTCTAGTAATCTTAGTAATTTATATGAACAATTTGAATCAAAATACTCATCTTTTTGATGAATATTAAGGAGAGAGAAGAGAGAATATTCATGAACATTTTGCATGTTAATTGAATGGTAGTGTAAGAATAATCGAAAAGAACCAACACTACTCAATTAAGAGTAGTGTGGCCGCCCAACTCATGCTCAAGGAGCATCATTGCTTTTCTTTTTCTCTTATCAAAAATAGTAGGTGTGTAAGATGTGTAAGACTAGTTGTAGGTAGGCATCATTATGTTTATTTTATCAAATAAAATAAAACAACCAAAACCCACTAACACACCTTCATTTTCGGTCCATTTACTTAAAATGGACTACCATTTTATTTTTATCAATTTGTCATTTGTCACACAATATGTCACATGTTATATGATACATGTTATTAATTAATTTAATGCATATTTATCACATAAATATCATTTCATGAATTAATTAAATTACATACAACAAATTGACAAGTGATACTTGATCACATAAATAAAATGGGTCATATAGTTATAATTCACAACTTCTTGTAATTATAATTAACCATTCATTCTTATCTTTATTGTTTCTCAAACAATAAACAATTTTAGCAACAAAGCATTTTATTACTAAAATAAATCTTATTTAATCCCATTACAATAAGATATCAATATTCTCTCTCACAAATCGAATCGTTCAATTTTAAGGAATTAATTAATCTGTATCGGTATACAACTAATTAACCTTTTCAATTAAGGGAATCGTCCTTTAGGTGTGACCTCAAGGGATCAACTGATCACCACCGTCGCACGACAGTAATGTCAAACTCTAGCCAGCCAATCATTACCGATATGTGTGGACCAGTTGACTATATATGTAATGTATCATCCCTTCCGTATTCTTGAAATGAGATTTAATAATGATATTTAAATCATATGATCGCACTATTGTTGAGGACACATTTTCCAACAAAGTTTAGGTTGCATAGTACTTCTGCTCCAATTATGGTGAAACAAGTGCATGACTGGTTGATGGCTTGTAATAATGTTGATGATGACTTTAAGAGGCTGTTCGCAATGTACAACATGTCTGTTATCCTAGCACCGTCTTCAAATAAAACCCTTGATTTGAAACTGGTTAAGGCTGTTGTGAATGTCAGGAGGATAAGAAACTATGACTAGTGTGCTTATGTCTTTCAAGAGATGGTTGATAGTATTAGCGTGTGCAAACAACGTGCGAGGTCAACTGTAACTGGGTGTATACTAGTTCTTATGTTAGCGTATTTCCATAGATTTGATTTTAGAGGAGATGTTTTGCCACACACTCTAACCCTTATCAAGTATTTGGATGATGCAGAGCTGTCAAAGAGGGTTGATGCTGAGAAGAATACAAAATCGTTGGGGAATGCAACAAAATCCAAGATTGAGTACCCAATCTGCCAACAACAACAAGGTCCCAAACTAAACCTCTTTGGTTTATTATGAATGTAATAAAGTTTAAAAAAGGTTTCAAAAACTATCATATTATGTATTTTTCAGAAGAAACAAAGTTGAGACTAAGGCAGAGCTATGATCATGAACCTGATGCTGGAACGGATACAAAAGAGGGGTACATGATGGTTAACCTGCTGGTGTTGAAACTGACAAACATATTAGAGCAAGAGCAATGGATTTAAGGAATAATGCCTTGCTGTTTTCCTTGCAGTTTTTAATATAAAAACTTTGATATTGTGTTGTTTATTGTCTGATATTTTTCTTTGATGTTTATTGTCTGATATTTTTCTTTAACTGTTTTGATATTCCTTCTCAAAAAGAAAAACCTGGATAAGGATTTGAAAACCACGTTTACTTTGATATTGTTTTCTATAAACCGTGGTATTATTTATAATGGCTTCTGAAATTTTATTGTACTAGTTGTGATATTTTTTTGACATGGCCTAATTTTCATATGTGTGTATGTATATATATATATATATATATATATATATATATATATATATATATATATATATATATATATATATATATATATATATATATATATATATATATATATATTATGGACACGGGCCCACGAGGGCGCTTGGGAACAAGAGTTTGCATTTGTGGAGTCGCCACCAATTTATTGTGGAAAATTGGAAACCGTTCGAATACCTCATGCCATGTCAAGATACAAAGTAGTGACTTGAACACCAAGAACTAGTTACCCTTAGCATTCTATGTCTAGAATGACTCTCGTGGATGCCAATGAACACGGATGTTCACAGAGATCTGGAGTAAGGGGTGAGGGTACGTATTAGGAAGCTCTTTTGATCGAACACCTAATCCCGCCCGCCTCGATAGAGGCCTCTACTAATGATTAGGGAAATTATCTATACTTGATATATTGTCGATTTAAATGCATGCAATGCAACATCCATTAGATTAATCCTAGCATGTGAGAATTAATACTAAGTCGGTTAATACGTAATTTAACTTGCAATAATGTCGAGGTAGAAATTTAGGTTAATTGCATGTGAGAGCATACAAACAATATGATAAAAGAAATACAATAATAATACAATAAAGAAAATTACAATAATAACATCGGATTTAATGATTTATGTCGAAAATACATTTAAAACGGATAACTTGAGAAAGAATAAATGAACAAATAAACGAACAGGAATTAGGGTGATAATACGATTAATAGCAAATTAATACGTAAACTAATAAACTAGGTCAAGGCAAAACGGGAGTTTAGAGATAGAAATCAACCAGGAATAGGCGCATCAGAGCTGCGTCCATTGGAAGAGGCGCAGCGGTTGCTACGTCCATTCCTTGGCTCAGTTCTGCCTGTGAAGCCGGAATTGCAAATTGTTAATATTCGTTGGTAATTTTAATGATCGATTATAATATTTGACTCGGATGAAAGTGATTAACTTATTATTTACATGTGATTAAGGTCATAAAAACAATAAAACATGAAGCAAAACTAATTAGGACTAATTAAAACAAGATTAAAAGGATTATTACGGATTTACAAACTAAACAAATTAATTAGGCTAAACAGATTATGAATGATGAATTAATAAATGGGAATATATCAAAGATCGAATTCTAGAGACTCAATATGGGTAAATCGAATCTCTAAAACCCGAATTTGATTTTGATGACGAAAATCCGCAAATATGAATTACTTGGGATTTAAGTCGGGAATTAAAAGATGAATTAATGCTAATGATGATGAATAATATAGTACATGTTAGAATCATTATACTAGAATTATCGTATCAAAGAATCGAAGAACAAACGAAAGAAAATAAAAGAAACGAATTGACAAAAGACGAAGGAAGAAGAAAGGAAGCAGGAACAGCGGCAGCCTCACGAAGAGGCGCAGCAGGTACTGCGTCCCTTCGAAGAGGCGCAGCAGTTGCTGCGTCCTTACTCGACGGTTGTCTTCTGATAATCCGTGAAAAGGGTTTAAAACAAGGTTTTACAAATCGGTTTTAAGAGTATTTTCGACATAAATCTTACAATTATGATACAAAAATAAATAACAATAAATAAAAGAAGGATTTACACCCTCAGACTTACATGTTTGACGAAACGAGATGAACTAAGTTAACGTTTAGTGATGCTCGACTCGAATGTAGACGAAAGTGCCCTCTAGGAGGAAAACGAACAAGATTAATTAAGTTGATTGATTGTGGAGTTGGTCAAATTGGTCGGTCATGCAAAATGAGGCTAGTACTCAGAAAGATCCGAGCTTACGTGGTCGAAAGTTCAAGCACGTAGACGCAAGAACGTGGTCTAGAATGCAAAGGGAGAAGAGAAGGGCGGACACTTGCGTGAGAAATATGTGAGACCGAATGTCTTTATTTTTACTAATCGCACGACGGAAGTAGGGTTTTTCAGAGAAACTTTGGAAGTGAATCTCGAAAAGATATGGAAAGATACGAAAAATACGCAGAAAAGGACTTGGGAGGAGGCGCAGCAGGCACTGCGTCTCTTGGAAGAGGCGCAACACTTGCTGCGTCCTTTCCCAAGTGATTTCCTCCCGCGGAAGAAAGATTTTCGTGTTTTAGTTATGGAATAACCGATTAATCTTGTTTTTCTTAATATTTTGTGTGAATATTACGGGAAATTCTTTACCAAAGATTAAAAGATTGCAAAATATGGAATAGAAATATCCGGAACATTCCAGAACATTCTGACTCGGTTTTAGAAATTGAAGACGGTTTTTGACCCGGACTCCAAATGTACTCTAATTACTACCAAAACGACCGTATCGGCACGTAGATGACAATTAAGAGGTAGACACAAGTGTTTGAGCGATCACTTTGATGTGACCATAATTGGCGCATATTTAGCCCCCGAATTACCCTTGTTTCCATGCTTTTTAGTGCTTATTTGGGTCATTTCTTATCTTTAGTTCTTTGTTTTGCATATTCTTTGAGATTTTGATCCCTTGGTAGGAAAGGAGTAAGAATCTTGCATTTTCGTGGCAAAACAAGACTAAATTGATCAAATTCAATGACCAAGCATCAAGGAGAGACAAGATTAGAAGGCCTTTGTACATATCATAGTAGAAGAGCAATGTTGAGAAAGGATCCTTGAGTCCCCAAGGAAATCCCCAAGGAATTTATGAAGAAAAGGGAAGAAAAAGAAGAAGTATCACGATCGACAATCCGAGCGGATTATCGGCAATCCGCCCGTCCCGCCTATCCACAATCCGAGCGTCCCAGCTTGAATCCGCTCGGATTCCCCCTCAACAATCCGCCCGGATTCCCTAGAATCCGCTCGGATTCCATCGACCAAATCCGGCCGTCCCGACCCTAATCCGCCCGATTCCTTCACAGCCGCGGGTTGTCTTCTTCAAGCTACGAAAAGAGAAGCCCTTCTCTCCAAAAATACCGGCTTCTCCTTGCTCTACTTAAAAAGTGTAATTACTAGTTTAGCCCTTAGTTAACCCTAATGCATCCTCCCTAATTTTCACTATAAATACCCCATTAGTCTAATTAGAGGAGCATGTTCTTCTTATCAATAATTAGTGTAGTTAATATCAATCAAATCTCTCTTCAATATTGTAATCAAGTATTAATCAAGTTTTAATCCAAGTTTTAGTTCTTTAATCTCTTTTGTTCATCCTTTATTTTGGGTAATTGAAGATTATTTGGGTTATTATTGGGAGATTGACAACCTCTCAATCTAGCATTCAAGTACTTCTATTATTCTTGCTTTATCATTGGAATCATTAGTAGGTATAATCTCTTAATCCCTTTTTAATTATTGTTAATTACTTTCATTTATTCATCATGTTTCATATTGTTGGTATGATTGACAACCTTGCTAGCATGATCAACATGATAATGAGTGAGTAGTCTCTTAGCTAGGGTTAATGGGTGATTAAGGGAAACCAACATGGGGAATGATTCATGCTTAAATTAATATGCTTTCATATCTTATTTGCTTGCTTGTTTTGATCTCAACTCATACACATGTTATTTGATGAAATGCTAAGCCTATGAATCCTTGCATTTACTATCATCTCCTATCTTTTCAATGAGACTTGTAAGACATAACCCAACTCGAGTCTCATTAGACCATGCATGTTGTTGAGTAGGGAAGATTAAGTCGACTTGTAGGTGTTGTACAATCTAATCGATTCGGCTCCGGGACCCAAACTTTCCTAGGATTGTAAGATATAACCCAACTCAATCCATCACAACAATAATTGCTTGCTTATAATTTGAGAACATGTTTGTATGATCATATCCCATGATTCCCCTATGATCCCATGACACCCTAGTGCCTTTAATCAATTGTTTACACCCCTTTTTATTCATCTTGCTTGTTTATTTTCATTGTTATTCTAGTTTAGTAACCTTCTACATCAACCCAATTTGTGACACCCCTTAGACACCACTGGTTACAATAGAAATCTCATTTCAACTCCCGTCCCTTGGGATCCGACCTTTACTTGCCTCTTTACTAATTGTAGAGTTGCTTGTTAAGCTATAAATTGTGTTTTGATTCGACCGTGACCAACGACCACATCTATTTATTTGTGAATACTAAACGGACCGATCAAAAATGGCGCCGTTGCCGGGGACGGTGTTTGTTTGATTTAGATTTCCTTTTTGTTATTAGTTGTGTCTTTCTTCGCCTTGAGGAAGTAAAAATCCTCAAGGTTTGTTCTAATTGTTTTTGAGTTGTTTGATATTTTGCATGTCTAGAAGGTTACAAAGTGATTTGTTACCTTTTGACCGTGAAATCGAAAGAACCTTGACGAACAATAGGAGACTTGTTAGGAGGAATTTGAGAGGTGTTGGTGAAGTTGTTCAACCCACTAGTGAGTTTCTCAATCCTTTCGCAATAGAAGGAGAAGAAAACCCATTACACAATACCCTACAAAATCCACCTACAATGCCAAAATTCTCGTCACACTCCGTACCCACCGAGGAGAATCTACCAAATGGTACTCCTACACCGCAACATCTCACTGGAAATTTTATTGCCAAGTCCGCCTTCATCCAACTAGTTGAGAGGAGCCAATTCGGGGGAATGCCTAGTGAGGACCCTCATTCTCATATGGAAACCTTTTGCGATTATTGTGATGCTATCTCTCAAACGGGCGTGACTCAAGACCAAATTAGATGGGTCTTATTTCCTTTTTCCTTAATCGGCACCGCAAAGCAATGGTTGAAGGGCCTTGATAAGGCCACCCTTGGAATAGATTCTTGGAAGAAGTTGGCTCTAGCTTTCTACAAAAAATTCTACCCACCGGAAAAGACCAACATGCTAAGAGCTCAAATTACGGGTTTTAAGCAAAGGGATGAAGAGTCTTTGTATGAAGCTTGGGAGCGGTTCAAGGGAATTTGTCGCTCATGTCCTCACCATGGACTTAGCGAATGGTTTTTGGTGCAACAATTTTGGAATGGTTTATATGAAGATTCTAGGAACATTCTCAATATGGGATCAAACGGAATGTTCACCGAAGTTGATGACAATCAAACATGGAATAAGATTGAGGAAATGGCGGTCCATAATTCACAATATAGTAGACCTCGCAAGGCTACTAGAGGAGGAAAGCATGAAGTGGACTCCGTTACTCAATTGGGTGCTCAACTTAGTGCTCACATTGACACAATCAACTTGAAGTTTGAACAAGCTATGGCTAGACTTGAGGAAAACTCAAAATCATCGAAGCATCATGTCAATGCCATGACGGCATCCTCATCAATCCCAAGTGGGATATGTGAGAATTGTGGAACTTTGGGTCATGACCCAAGTGAGTGTAGGGGAACAACCGAACAAGTTAATGCTTTCCAAGCTTACAAAAGTGGTACCCCTTATTCAAATTTTTACAATGAAAACACCAAGTTCCATCCAAATATCTCATACAAAAGCCAAAATGTTCAAAACCCTCAAACAACATACACTCCACCACCCATGAAAAACCAAAATCAAAGACCCTTTTACAATCAAAACCAAGGTTACCAAAATCAAAATCCATACAATCACCAAAATGACCAAGGTTTTGATGTCCAAAAAGCGGTCCTCCAAATGCAAAAGAATCAACAAGAATTTTTCACCCAAATGCAAAAAGATAGCCAAGCAAAAGAAACCACCATCAACAACATTCTAGCTCACACCAAGATGTTGGAAACACAATTGACTCAACTAGCATCTTCAAGCTCACAAAGACAAAAGGGGCAATTACCACCTCAAAGTAATCCCCCTAGACATGAAACGGTTAGTGCCATTCACTTGAGAAGTGGTACAAGGTATGAAGCACCGAAGAAGCAAGTTGAGGATGAAGTTGTGGAAGCTAGTGAAAAGAAAGAAATTGTGCAAAACTCCAAAGATGGAGAATCATCAAAAGAAGAAAGTTCAAAGAAAAATGAAGACAAGGCCAAAGAGAAGGAGCCCATTGTGATTAGACTTCCTTTTCCAAGTCGTCAAGCCAAACCCAAATTGGATGATCAACTTGGAAAGTTCATGGAAATTGTGAAGAATTTAGAAGTCTCAATTCCTTTCACGGAATTAATCAACCACGTTCCGGCCTATGCAAAGTACATGAAAGATATCCTCACAAAGAAGAAGTCGATCCGGAAACTTGAGACTATCGCCTTCACTAAGGTGAGTAGTGCAATACTTCAAGGGAGTTCACCTCCAAAGTTAAAGGATCCGGGAAGCTTCTCAATACCGTGTACCATTGGCGACACGGAGATCAACAAAGCCTTATGTGATCTAGGGGCTAGTGTGAGTGTCATGCCGTACTCGGTGAGTAAACGGTTGGGAATGGGAGAGCTTAAATGCACCAACATCACACTCCAAATGGCCAATAGATCGATGAAGACACCATTAGGGATATGGGAAGATGTCCCCGTGCGAATTGGGAAGTTTTTCATCCCGGTGGACTTTGTCATTGTTGATATGGAGGAAGATTCCAACATTCCAATCATCCTAGGAAGACCTTTTCTACACACCGCCGGTGCGGTGATTGATGTGAAACATGGAGAGCTCACTCTAGAAGTGGGAGATGAAAGCATAACTTTTAATCTTGACAAGACCATGAGAGCTCCTCGTTTGCATGAGCCATGTTTCATGATTGATCACTATAGCCGAAAAGATGAAAGGAAGAAATCGGAACTCCAATGGAGGAAGAAAATTGAAGATGCTCCATTCAAAGAGCAAGTGAATTGTGACAAGGAGAGCTTGCAAAGCTCATCAAAATCAACCAAGGAAGAAGAGGATGGCCTCATTGGCCAAGAGAAGAAATTGGGAGAGTCGTCTCCATCTAAGCATGAGATTTTCAATGATCAACTCAATGAAGTTTGTGGTCTTTGGGACGACGAGTTTGAAGGGATTTTTAATCCCTACATTGGGCATGCCATCGATCATGATCAACAACAAGGGCCACGGTCTATTGAGGACCTCTACCATAATAATGAACAAGCTTTTGATTACTTCTTCAAGGTGTTGAGCAACATCAACAACACCTTGAACATGCCCCCTTGACATCTCATCAAGAATGAGAGTTTGGTGGAGTCCTCCCTAAACCACCACTTGTAAATATTTCTAACTCCCTAACTTATATTTCAATTCTTGTATTGCATTTTTGTCATTTTTGGATTTCTATTTACTTTGATCAAAATAATTGTCATGTAAGAGAGAAGTGAGGGAGGGACTAACGATTTCAATTGATGTGTAGTGCTTTACCTTAGTGTGGGGATGGAATTGTCTAGGCTATCCATGCCTTAGTAGTGCCCCCACAATGAAGAACACAAGCCTTGAAAGAAAGAATGGAGGAATGAAAAAGGGAATGCGCTGTGCACGGATGGAACTGAATCCGTGTACACAGGAAGAATCCGAGCGGATTCCAGAGAATCCGCCTTTCTTACGCAATCCGAGCGTCCTGCAGAAAAGACGCCCGTCTTGAACTGAGCTGAAATTTGAAATTTTCCTGACTGTTAAAGAATCCGAGCGGATTCCAAAAAATCCGCCCGTCTTGAAGAATCCGGCCGTCTTGTAAAAAAGACGCCCGTCTTTGCAGCTGAGGAAAACAAGCAAAAAATCTTTGGACTGAAATCCGTCCGTCTTTGAAGAAATCCGCCCGTCCCGTGTTCAGCAAATTCGAGCGGATTGTACCAAATCCCCCCGTCTTTAGGCGAGCTTTTGCAAAGATTGAAGAAGCAGAATCCGCACGGATTGTGCCTAATCCGCACGGATTGCTCCTGCAGCTTTGAAAATTTCGGCCTCTTTATAACCCCTCCCACCTTCATTCATTCATAAACACTACCCACAACATCAAAACCCTCATCCTCTCCATCATAAAAACAAAAACCCTCAACAACATTCAACAAAAACAAATCAAACCACCCTTCCAACAACAATTTAATCACTCCTTCTTCAACAAAAAATCAAAACCAAGAACAAAATCTTCAACCTTTGAGTCGATTTTTGTTTTCATAAAGGCAAAGCCTTTCACCTTCAAATCGATTTGGGCATCCTACATATTGAAGATTTTTCATTCCTTTCTTGGTTAAGCTCATCAATGGCAAGGACTAAGGGTGCAACAAAGGCACGAAAGGCTAAGGCACTCTCACAAAGGCAAAAGGCTCTTCAAACAAAGAAAGCTTTGGCTATGGTGGTGGCAACACCAAACTTGGAAGTGCAACATCAACAACCTTCTATGGGACCATCAACATCCTCTACTCCGGTAATTAATCAACTTTTGCATTATCCGGAGGTAACTTTTATTTCCGATACCCATAGAAATACCTTTGTCAAGTTTGCTATGAAATCGATTCAATCCACCAAATTCATATGTAAAGATGCCTTGGAAAAATTGGGTGTTCTTGAACAAACAAAAGCCTTTTTCAAAGCCATGGGGTTGGAGAAATTGTTTGAAACAAAGGAATTGACATACCCCTCCCTTGTCTTGGAATTTTTAAGTTCTTTGAAAGTCACCAAAGTTGAGAATAGGGAAAATATCGAGTTTCGTCTAGCTAATGTTAGTAGACGCATTACCTTTAAGGAATTGGGTGAAATTTTGGGTCTTAGTGATGAATAAAGTTATTTCAAGAGTTATGGAAAGTATGACCCCGAACCTCTTTGGGAGGCAATCTCCGGGAAGAAATTTGAGGATTTTCATGCATGTCGTGCTCTTTTGGTCCATCATCCGGGCATAAGAGTATGGCACAAGGTTGTGGGAAATACCATAATTGCTAGGAAAGACACCAATCATTTCACAAGACTCGATTTTATTCTCCTTGAATCGGCTTTGAATATCGGAAGAATTCACACCAAGCCTTACAATTCTTTGAGGCTATTGGTTGATAGATGGCTTAATGTTGATAATGGGAAGAAGGGCACGACCGTTATTGTCAATGGCGGCCTAGTCACGGTCCTAGCTAAGCACTTTGATCCTAATTTCAATAAGGATAAGAAGTACAAAGCAAAGGAAGGTGGCCATCTTATTGATATGCACATTATGATTCACAAGTTCAAGTGGGTTGCCCATAACCCCCTTGACACTAAATATGGATGGCTAACTAGTGAAGCTAGATCGTTCACCTTGCCCTCGAAGATTTGTCGCCTAAGCGTCCACCGGACCAATTATCTACTTCCCCTTTCCGAAGAAGCCGAATATATCATTCAACAACAAAAGGGTGATCTTGAAACCCCCTCCTCTTCCATTGTTATACCACCTTACCCCTTTGAGTATGAAGTGTTCAAGCCGGAAGGAATTGAAATTGGGAAAGACTATGTGACTCTTCTCATGCAAGCAATGCACAAGCAAGCCCATGAAGATCGGAAAAATGCGTATTTGGCTCAATATCCACCCCTCCTACATCTAGCTAGGCAAGGACTCCTTGATCCATCTTGTCCTTTGCCTAGTTGGGCGGATAGAGAAGTCTTATTTCCGGGTGCATCTAGGGACGTGGTGGGAGATAATGAGGTTGTTGGAAATGATGAAGAAGTTGATGATAATATTGAGGAAGAAGCAATGGAAGGAGAAAGAGATGGTGAAGATGATGATGAGCAAGATGAGGAAGAAAGTGAAGAAGCAAATGACAAGGAAAGTGGCAATGTGACCACTTCTCATGAGGGAAGTGATGATGATAGCATGATGGAAGACTAGCAAGCCTTGGAGACTCCTACACTCCCATGGTTTGTCTATATCTCTTTGTACTTTATTTCATTTTGATCATTGTTGGTTTAGTCCTAGCAACATCAAAGGACTCACACCTCGGTACCATTGAGGTGTTCTTATTGTTCCCATTTGTAAAAATCCAAAATGACAAACTAGTTTCATGCATAGCATAGTGTGTGCATGAACTATACCCATCCTTGGACATTAGCAATAGTGTCTCACTCGGTTTGGGGAAGTTAATGCATACACAACGGGAGGTAATCTAAATTATCCTCTCCGTCATAACAAAAACCATGCATCATGTAGTGTAGCTTAGTATAGAATTGCATTTAGTATAGAAATCATGCATCATCTTTGCATAATTTCCATCATTTTGGCCATTGAGGACAATGCCCATATTAGTGTGGGGATGGGAATTCTAACATTTAACTCTTATTCAAAAACCCATAAAAATTGAAAAATTTCAAAAATCATAAAAATTGAAAAAATTGAAAACCCAAAAACAAGTTCATTTCCTTTGTATATATTGTCTTGTATATATTGTGTTTGTTTTATCCTTGTTCACATTGATTGACTACGCCACATCCGAGACATGAGGATATTGAAGACCGCATGGTATGATCTTTCCAATCTCCTTTTTCCTCTTTATGTTAATGACTATGTGGCTTTATTTTGATTGATGCGGTATAACAATGTGAATTTAGGACTTGCATTTAGTTTATTTGGCATATTAGTTGGTAGAATCATTTGCATTAGGATGTTTATATGTTAGTTGCATCATGGCATGTAGTTTGCATGTTAGAAAAATTTTGCGAAACCTTCTACTTGGGAAGTTTGACAAGTGTATATAGGCCCTAGTAGATGCCTTTTGTTCTTAAGACTTTGCTTGTTAGAATACTTGTAAAACACCCTAGGATGTGTCATGCTAGTATCCTTTGACCCATGGATTAAGGCCGAGTCAAGAGTACCTTGTGGTGTGATAACTCCTTGGCTACCGTTTATTCCAAGGTGACCCTTGAAACCATGCATACATCCATCAACCATGTTCTACCATACATTTTTGTCATCAAAGGGAATGGGCACAAAAAGAAATCAATTTGAGTTCAATGAAATGAAAAGTGAAAGAAAGTTTGCAAAAATGCATCAAAACAAAAGAGGAGCAAAAATAGAACTCCTATGCTTCAAATACAAGGCACCCACGTTACTAATTGGGGTGACTTTGAAAATATTCAAAAAGAAATGCAAAAAGTTGTCAAGTATTGAAATGCCAAAAATCAAAAAGAAATGGCAAAGAAAGTGTTCTCAAATGTCAAATGCCACATGAAATTGGGGGGAAAAACAAAAACTAAGCAAACTCCCAAAATGAAACTCAAATACTATCGATCCCTTTATCCATCATATCCATTTTTGTGCATGGTAGAGAGGGGACGACCCTTCTTCTTGTCTAGGCAAGAGGGGGAATTCCGCGATCCTCCAGTGTTTCTAACACCATAGGGAGTCTACTCTTGACAAAAGCATTTTAACGATTGAGGACAAAGGTAACCTAGCTTGACACATTTTGGAGGTGATTTATTGGTATCCTTCTAGGCTTAGTAGTTTGAAGAAATTGCATCTATGAAGGATTGTGTACCCTTGAATTGCTTCCCTTGTAGATAATTTCCGCCACTTGATGAGGGAGTGGCTATTCTTTTTGTAGATGCATCCATTATATGTTTTTGTGTGCTTAATGTTTGGATGTGTCGCCATTTTGGCAAGACCCACCTTGCCTTGCAAGAAGGCATCCTACCTCATGGTTGTCTTGTTGTGAGTTGAAGGGGCGGAGTGAGACCCGCTAATTGTCTCAAATCGGTTATATTATTAGGATAGGTTAGTATTGGTCCTAGTCTTTGTCACCTCTTTACTCGGGACGAGCAAAGGTTCGGTTTGGGGATATTTGATGTGACCATAATTGGCGCATATTTAGCCCCCGAATTACCCTTGTTTCCATGCTTTTTAGTGCTTATTTGGGTCATTTCTTATCTTTAGTTCTTTGTTTTGCATATTCTTTGAGATTTTGATCCCTTGGTAGGAAAGGAGTAAGAATCTTGCATTTTCGTGGCAAAACAAGACTAAATTGATCAAATTCAATGACCAAGCATCAAGGAGAGACAAGATTAGAAGGCCTTTGTACATATCATAGTAGAAGAGCAATGTTGAGAAAGGATCCTTGAGTCCCCAAGGAAATCCCCAAGGAATTTATGAAGAAAAGGGAAGAAAAAGAAGAAGTATCACGCTGACTGACAATCCGAGCGGATTGTCAGCAATCCGCCCGTCCCGCCTATCCACAATCCGAGCGTCCCAGCTGGAATCCGCTCGGATTCCCCCTCAACAATCCGCCCGGATTCCCCAGAATCCGCTCGGATTCCATCGACCAAATCCGGCCGTCCCGACCCTAATCCGCCCGGATTCCTTCACAGCGTGGGTTGTCTTCTTCAAGCTACGAAAAGAGAAGCCCTTCTCTCCAAAAATACCGGCTTCTCCTTGCTCTACTTAAAAAGTGTAATTACTAGTTTAGCCCTTAGTTAACCCTAATGCATCCTCCCTAATTTTCACTATAAATACCCCATTAGTCTAATTAGAGGAGCATGTTCTTCTTATCAATAATTAGTGTAGTTAATATCAATCAAATCTCTCTTCAATATTGTAATCAAGTATTAATCAAGTTTTAATTCAAGTTTTAGTTCTTTAATCTCTCTTTTGTTCATCCTTTATTTTGGGTAATTGAAGATTATTTGGGTTATTATTGGGAGATTGACAACCTCTCAATCTAGCATTCAAGTACTTCTATTATTCTTGCTTTATCATTGGAATCATTAGTAGGTATAATCTCTTAATCCCTTTTTAATTATTATTAATTACTTTCATTTATTCATCATGTTTCATATTGTTGGTATGATTGACAACCTTGCTAGCATGATCAACATGATAATGAGTGAGTAGTCTCTTAGCTAGGGTTAATGGGTGATTAAGGGAAACCAACATGGGGAATGATTCATGCTTAAATTAATATGCTTTCATATCTTATTTGCTTGCTTGTTTTGATCTCAACTCATGCACATGTTATATTTGATGAAATGCTAAGCCTATGAATCCTTGCATTTACTATCATCTCCTATCTTTTCAATGAGACTTGTAAGACATAACCCAACTCGAGTCTCATTAGACCATGCATGTTGTTGAGTAGGGAAGATTAAGTCGACTTGTAGGTGTTGTACAATCTAATCGATTCGGCTCCGGGACCCAAACTTTCCTAGGATTGTAAGATATAACCCAACTCAATCCATCACAACAATAATTGCTTGCTTATAATTTGAGAACATATTTGTATGATCATATCCCATGATTCCCCTATGATCCCATGACACCCTAGTGCCTTTAATCAATTGTTTACACCCCTTTTTATTCATCTTGCTTGTTTATTTTCATTGTTATTCTAGTTTAGTAACCTTCTACATCAACCCAATTTGTGACACCCCTTAGACACCACTAGTTACAATAGAAATCTCATTTCAACTCCCGTCCCTTGGGATCCGACCTTTACTTGCCTCTTTACTAATTGTAGAGTTGCTTGTTAAGCTATAAATTGTGTTTTGATTCGACCGTGACCAACGACCACATCTATTTATTTGTGAATACTAAACGGACCGATCACACTTGACGATAAACTTATGAACTGTCACAAATCGTTCCGCGTACCAAACATGCGGCCCAATCATCACCGGGTGGTTTGCGGGAGGTGCAGAAATGAGGTACTATCGGGGAGGGTCGTTTAAATTCCATTAGACTACGTAAGGAGGCTCGCCAGCCATAAGAAGAGACCATACCTTAAATTCCTTAAAACTCCAGGGGAAACAAAACGCGATGTTGGGAGAAGACAGCAGAACGTAGTCAGCAACTGCTGGGAGAAATCTGCTTGTGGTCGGCTTTAAACAAACTTCGGAAGAGCTTGGGGTCGATGTTGATATCCATGTCTCGAGAGGGAATGTCTATCCGTGAACTCTCGCTGGGGGAACATAATCAGGAACTGATCTCCATGTCTCGAGAGGGAATGTATATCCGTGTACTCTCGCTGGGGGAACATAATAAAGGCGTGTCGAAACACCTGTCAAAGATTAACCGCTCGTTGTGACAAGCTAGGTCTTGGCAAAACGTGGCAACGGTTTGCTGTTGGCTTGAAAATACGGGTCCGGGCAAATAATATACATCAAACAGACCAAACATGTGATATGGCATCGAGGAAGAGGCGCACCAAAGATGGGCCCACAAAATAACGAACTTATCACGAATCTTCGAAAATTCCTATGGAGGGAAACCGAGGAAGATGCACAGTAGGAGCTGCGTCCCTTGGAAGAAGCGCAGCAGCTGCTGCGTCTTTTTTTGGGCATGTCAATCCTGCGTAAAAACCCGATGAAACAGAGGGGTTTATTTCATTATTTCGAAATACAATTCCTCAATTTCTCTCTCAAATTCCAACCATTTTCGTCAAAATTTGATCCAAAAGCTTGAATTTGCCATGACTAATCGAGGTATGTGTATTAATCTTACATTTATCTTCCGTATTTGATCAAATGGGACCGACAAAATTAGGGTTTTCAACCCTAAATAGTCAAAAATTTGGGGTTTTCCCCCAAATGATTTTGCCTTGAAAAATTGACCTTATAAATGGCTAATTGGTAATATAAGGATCATAATCATTTATTTGTTTCAAATTTTCATTGAGTTTCGAGCATTTGAGTGAAATTGTGACGGTCTCAGAGCTAAACCGTAAATCGCTTCGAAAATAGCCTTTGGATTGCCCATTTGTGACGAAACTTGATATTTGGAATCCTTGTATGATGGGTAAACTTCCTAACATCTCGGAATTTTGATTGGTGACGGCTTTTTCAGGACACTTTCTAGGGCATAATCGCCGTTATAACGAAATGCTGTCGAAATTCCGACTCGAACCCATGACTAGGCTTCAACTTAGGCTTAACTTGACCCAAATTACCACATGAGCGGTCGGGTTTGTGGAAAAATTGTCAAGGATGGCAAGAAAAGAGCGATTTCGGAGCTCCGAAAACTCGAAAATCCTCTAATTAAGGCTTGTCGTCACTTGAAGCGACCAGAATTCACTTTAATTTTGCAGGTGACGAGGCTTCTACATCTGGAAGGGATCCCATGGACGTGGACACTGCTCTTGACCCTTTTTAGATGCTTGAGGAGGCGTTAGAGGAGGTTTTCACCGCTGCAGTGACGGCTGCTGAGGTTGCTCAGGACGAGGTCCTCGAGGAGGAGGAGGCCCCGAGACGGGCCAACGTTGGACGGGGTGGTCGCCAGCTGAGGGGAGCACCTGCGTGGGCTGAGACCTGGGACAGTAGGAACCTGCTTTGGGCTGCGGAGGGTCACCTGTCCTACAGGACGGTGAAAAGCTTGGTAAATCGAATTCATCACTCTTCATTCATCTTCTTTCATTTCCATTTGTCATTTCTTTTCTTCTTCACTTGAGCTAAAGATAGCTTTTATTTGAAATCAACATAGGAGGTTGGGAAAATCAGATCGTTCTCGGGTTACACGACGGCGATATGGTGCTACGAGAGGCTGTCAGCTAAGGAGCGAGCCATGATCGTTTGGGGAGCATTCGGCGCCCTGGTGCAGGCTTGGAGGGATATCGCGAGGAGGATGCTCCGGGCTAACCTCAGTCTCGTCTGAGCTTTCTTGGACCGGTTTTGAGATACGACCTCCATATTTCACATGCCTTTTGGTGAGGTGGGGGTCACGTTAGAGGACTACGACATGATTTCTGGCCTGCCATGTGAGACTGAGGTGATGGAGTGGCCGGAGACAGCCATGAGGGTTGACTCAGCGGAGGCTAGGAGGTTAATCGGCTGGAACTTAGCGCCGAAGGCTGCTGCGGTACCCGGTTTGGGGCCTAGTTCTTACGTTCGCGACTACTTTGCGGGGAAGACCCCGACGTCGGTGGTGATCGAGGGGAGGGAGACGGCTCCTCGTCCATGTACTGCAGAGGAGAGAGTCCTGCTGCTGTCGGCCCTGGACTGATGTTGGACGTATGAACCTTCATTTCATTTTATGAAAGATAATTTCGTTTTCTTATCAAATCACGAAAGATCGTTATTGATTATCTTGCTTTATAGGCGTGGGTGTATTCCTACTTTCCGGGCCTCACCCCTAAGAGGACGGAGCCGGTGGAGAAGGCATATCCCGTTGTGAGGGATTGGGTGATGTGCCGTACGAGGAGTCGGCGTTCCTTCCACGACGTCTTTCGGCGGGAGGTGAACGCTCTTCAGTTGGACGGCGTGATTATTTCACCTTCGTTCGTTTCTTCATTACCTTTTTCAGAACTGATCATAAGAATGACTTCTTGTTTTCTTTTCCCAGTGGGTACCCAGGCCTTGGGTGGAGTACGCTGGCGCTCCTCCCTTTGTGGCTGAGGTTCTTCGACCTAGAAGCTCGAGTCGGTTGCTGCTAAGGACGTCGATAGGTCCTGTGTGGTACTTGGGTGAGCGCTTGGCTCGTTAGTGCTCTCGGGATGTCTTGACGGTTCCCATCAATCCTCCCCGGACGATGTTTAGGGAGCCTTCTGAGGCTGAGAAGGAGGCTGACCTGGCTGGCGTCGGTGGTGACGCCCTCCTTCTTCTGGGCGAGGATTACTCGGCGTTCCTCTACGAGAGGTTGGCGTACTGGCCGGTCGTGGTGAGTATTTACTCTCCTTTATTTTTGATTATTTTGAGAACACGATGAATGATCATCGGTTAATGGAAATCACTTGACTTTGCAGGAGGTCGAGGCGGCGGGCATCGAGCCCCCAGAAAACCCCGAGACCCTCGAGTACACTGACGCGACGGGGATGACAACGATCTCCGAGCTGCGTGACTTTGATGCGGCGGTGAGAGATGCTGGCTTGGACGAGTGGCAGCATCTGATTCGGAGGGTGAGTCTCCTAACTTGTATAATTTTGTGTAAGAACACATTTGCTTAAGTTTGTCCAATCGTTAAGAATCTCTTCTTTTTGAAATGTAGGTTGCGCCATCCCGATTCGTGGCTTTATGGAGGGTAGCCAATCGGTTTTGGGCTACTGCCGTCGAGGCACTTATTGGTGGCCGAGGGCGTCAGGTATGAACCTTCCGTTTACTTCATTTCCGAATTTTCCTTGTGTTTGAAATGATTGACATGAGCCAATTCTTGATGTTTGCAGAGGGAGCGTGAGATGGAGTGAGAGCTTGCCCAGTCCCGGGAGGAGACAACTCGCCTGCTGAAGGAGCTCGAGGTCCCGACACCGAGGTTGCTGCTCTCGAGGCGTGAGTTGCTGAGCTAGACGGCGACCAGCAGTAGCTTGTTTGTTGCTTTTTGTTTTTGGTTGTATTTTGTACATTTTGTACATTTTTAGGATCCACATTTTGGACATTCAGACTTTGTTTTGGGGCTCGAGCCCTCAGTTTGGTGTATATATCCCTTCTTGGTTGTATATACGATGGCCTAAGTGCCTTTGCTGCTGGGTTGCTTTTCTTGTACCTTCAGGTTAGCTTTGAACAGGTTTGGTAGATGACGGTTTGCGCCGTCATGCTGCCGAAATTTACACAGAAATCACATAGAACATACATTTGTACACATGGCCTAAATTAGCGCAAAATCATGACTCGAAAATGCAAAAATTTTGCCGGAAATGACCGGACGGTAGGGAGGGTTACCCCCTAAAAAAAGAAAAAATAGAAACATATAAATTTGAAGGTTAATGTGGGATGGGAGTGAAATGATTCCCCAAAAAGAAAAATAAAAAGGAAATGTATAAGTTTGAAAATGAATAAATTAAATTGGTGAAATGATTCCCCAAAAAGAAAAGTAAAAAGAAATGCATAAGTGTGCTAAAATGACGAAAATGTCGATATCGCGTCGAAATGCGTGCCCGTGTAATTAGGAAACACGAAATATGGCAACTTGATGTATTTACCAAAATAATAACCCGTATGAATAGGAAATTATTCGTTGAGGAATTTAGGAAAGATCCAACGCGGAAAATCACAGAAAGAAAGCTGAGGAAGAGGCGCAAGAAGAGTCGCGTCCCTTCAAGAGGCGCAAAGCAGGGTCTTTTTGTTCCCAAAGTGCATCCGTTCTGACGGATTTTAGGAAACAACTTTTAGTATAAATAGAGATGTCGAGGGAGGTTTTATTCACATAATTCTTCCGTCTTTTCTTCGTCTTATTACATAAAGCTCTCAAAATAAGCATACAACATGAATACTCTCGAAATTCGTATAAAAGAATGGACAAATGAGTTCTCTAATGTGGAGAAACACGACATGGGTGCTTATAATTTGGGATCACTATTGAGTTTGAAGCTGATCAAGGTAGTCAAACCATTCCTAGATGCTTGTCTTGATTTTTGGGACCCGAATTATCACGTATTTGCCTTCCCTGGAGGCGACATTTGCCCATTTCCCGAAGAAATTGTTGCGATTGGCGGTTGGGACCCGGAACGTTTGCTTGCTATTCCCTCCACTTCTCAAGGGTATAAGAACAAGTTTAGAGACTTGCTTGGGTTGGCAAGAGCTGATGTGGACCGTCTTGTGACTTCTATAGGAGTGCGAATGTTGGATTTCATCGATCGATTCATCAACAGGGCAGATCCCACTATCTCTTATGTTGCGAGGCGAAGGGCATTCGGGTTTTGCCTATTACATGTATATGCCCTTCAAGGGCATGTTGATGAGGATTTGAGAGGCGATCCTCGTCATTTGAGCTTGATTGAGCAAATGGAGCTGCGCAGGAGCCCAGCTTGTCTGTGTTTAGGAGAGATCCTATTGGGTTTAGATAACAGGAAAGACAGTCGTGACCTCCCTTATTTGGGGAGTCCCATTATTTTGCAGATAAATGAATTGTTTTTGTTTTCTTTTTCTTTTTCTTTTTCTTTTTCTTTTTCTTTGTTTTTTTTTTTTTTTTTTTTTTTTTTTTTTTTTTTAATTCCTGCTTCTGGTAGGTCTGGCTTATGGAGCGTCTTCGATTGATCGAGCCCCCAGTTAATGATCCTGCTTATCATGCTTGCTCAATTGCAATGAGGACCAGGCTCTACATGGTGGACTTCACTTGAGTCTGCAACTACTGGGAATACAAATTGAAGAGTGAAGATGGCCCCTTAATTAGATGGATCGTACCATGGTGGCATCTCAAATCTGTCACTGGAGTATCTTCCTTGGATCCTACGCGATCTGTTCGCATTCCCGGCTTAGATTTTATGGTATGCATCTTCCCGGAGAGGTTGATGAGGCAGGTTGGATTGAAGCAGATTATCCCGAAGCTTGACACTGTCCAGCAGACTGCCGTGGCGCTTACTACTGAGAGTCGAAGAGAATGGGCCATCAAATGGGCTCAAAGAAACATCTGGTTCTTGAATTCTTCTGTTAGTGCTCTATGGGTGTCAGATTCCTATCTGTGGTGGAGGAAAGCTACTACTCCGGAAGAGCGCGAGAGACTGTGGGAACGCGGTTCGCGAGGTGGAAAAGGATAAAGAGAAGCATCTGACCGAGGGAGAGGAAGAAGCCGGGTTTCGAGTTGTTCATCCTTCGAAGAAACCGAAGACTTCTCCTGCCGTCGAGATGGTGGTTGACAAGAATGGCAAAGCAAGACCACGAGAGAGACCGTTGGTGATTAGGTCTGAAGTGGCGCAAGAGCGTCCGGCTCGAGGTCGGGACAAGAAATTTGACAAAAATGACAAAGGCAAAGGGAAAATGGAAGAGAAGACTAGGTCTTTATTATTATATATTATTATTATTATTGTTTGAAATAAGAAGGTGGGATTTTTATAATCCTAGCCTATTTATTTTTATTATGTACCGTACTATTATTATTTAAAGAAATGAAATAGAAAAGGTTAAATGGTCATGAAACCGTTATGATTTTCTATGATTATTCTTGTCGAATTTCAAATGCAATTGCAAATGTCCTTCTATTTACATTTAAAATAATTAAATGGGTTGTATCCCGTGAAGGATTGCCTACGTATTCATTTAGAAAATGAAATCAAACCCTTGCGAGTAGTTCGAGTAAATGTAAAAGAATAATTGTTCTAAGCAAGAGCTTGTAATGAACTTAGAAAATAACCATGAGCTTTACTTACTCCTAAAATGAAATTTAGTTTGTTTGATGATATGAGGATGACAAATTGTCAAAATGCAAGAGCAAGATGACATTAGCTTAATTCAGCTTGGCCAGGGGCCGTTTATTTCGTGCCACAAGAGCGACACGTGAGGTTACGCGAGGCGCGTTTTTTGTCCTATTCTAGGCGTAGTAACGTTTCAGTTGGTCGAGGTTTGTTGGGTTGGCAAATTCGTTCCCATCTAGGTCTGTGATTCTAATCGTACCCCCTGGAAGTATGGACTTGACTAGAAATGGCCCGGCCCAAGTGGGTTTGAATTTTCCTCGTGGATCGACAGGTAAAAGAGCTCTAATTGATTTGAGGACCAAGTCTCCTTCTTTGATGTTCCTTGGCCTAACCCTTTTGTTGAAGGCTCGTTTGATACGTGCTTGGTATGTTTGCATATTGTGTAATACACGTAACCTTCGTTCATCCAAGAGGATGAGTTCTTCATATCTGTCCCTCTTCCACTCGGCTTCTGGGATTTGACTTTCGAGTAAAATATGCAAGGATGGTACTTCTAGCTCGACTTGTTGTACAACTTTCATGCCGTAGGTCAAATAGAAAGGGGTGGCCCCAGTGGGCGTCCTAACAGATGTACGGTATCCTCATAAAGCAAAGGGTATCTTGCTTGGCCAATCTCTATAGTTGTCAATCATTTTCTTGAGAATCGTGACAACATTTTTGTTTGTCGCCTCTACCGCGCCATTGGTTTGTGGTCTATATGGCGAGGAGTGGTGATGCTTAATTTTGTATTTGGCTAGCAATTGTTCAGTCCTAGCTTGGAAATGTGATCCATTGTCACTGATGATCTCATGTGGGCAACCATATCGACAGATAATGTTGGTTTGTATGAACTTTGCCACGTTCTTGGCTGTAAAATTGGTGTAGGAAGCCGCTTCTACCCACTTGGTGAAACAATTGATTGCTACTAGGATGAAACAGTGACCTCCTGTTCCGGCTGGAGTGATCTTGCCGATGATTTTAATTCCCCAAGCAGAAAATGGCCAGGGAGATGTCATGGTGTAAAGCAATGAAGGAGGGACATGTTGTACATTCCCGAAGATTTGGCAATTATGGCAATGTCTTACGTATTTTATGCAATCGGATTCCATCGTGGTCCAATAATACCCCAAACGTGTGATTTTCTTTGCCATCATGGGTCCACTCATGTGAGGGCCACATTCTCCATCATGGACTTCTTCCATCACTTTTCGTGCCTGTGAATGATCAAGACAGCGTAGGATTACACCAAGAGGTGTTCTTTTGTATAGTTCACCTTGCATGAGAACATATTGGGAAGCTAGCAAGCGGATAGCGCGTTGTCCCCTTTTGTCCATTCCTGGTGGATAGGTGCCATTGAGCTTGAAGTTTAGGATTGCTTGGAACCAAGGTTCCTCTGTGATTTCCTCTGAATCGGTGATTTGGTGCACATAAGCTGGCTCTGATCGTCGTTCAATGCATAGAGGCATTTCTACCATGCTATCCGGCATATTAATCAAAGATGCAAGTTTTTCAAGAGCATCCGCAAATTGATTTTATTCTCGAGGTAGGTGTAGGTAGGTCACTTGATCGAAGAATTGGGCTACTTTGTCTATTCTGGCTTGATAAGGTGCTAAGCTTTCGCTTCAGATTTTCCAAGATACCGTAATTTGGTTGATGATCAAAGATGAATCCCCATGCACTCGAAGATTCTTGATGCCTAAACTTACTGCCGCTTGCAATCCAATGAGACAAGCTTCGTATTCTGCAGCATTATTTGTCACCTCGAAGTCGAGTTTGATAGAGATTGGTGTATGCTCGCCTTCAGGAGAAATGAGCAACACACATATTCCAAATCCTCTTAAGTTCGATGCTCCATCAAAACAGAGGTCCCAGGAGTCTACATCCGTTTGGAGTATATCCTCATCCGGAAACGACCAGGTGTCTATCGTATGTGTATTATTAATGGGATTTTCTGCGAAGAATTCGGCAACGGCGCGCCCCTTTATAAATTTCAAAGGTATATACTTGAGGTCGAACTCTGAGAGCATCAAAGTCCATCTTGCTAAACGTCCATTGAGAACGGGTTTCTCGAAGAGGTATTTGACAGGATCCATTTTGGAGTATATTTTGACGGAGTAGCTAAGCATGTAATGGCGTAGCTTCTTCGTTGTCCACGCAAGAGCGAGGCACGTCTTCTCGAGTGGCGTGTATTTGCACTCATACTCCAAGAACTTCTTACTAAGGTAGTAGATAGCTCTTTCTTCTTTTCCTACGGTTTGAGCTAGCATGGCGCCCATGGCCGTTTCAGTTACTGTGAGATATAAACCAAGAGGTTGATCTCGTTGAGGTGGCATGAGTATTTCCTTAATTCGGTCGAAAGCCTTCTGACAGTCGTCATCCCACAAGGTGTAATCTGTTTTCTTTAACTTCTTGAAGATAGGTTCGCAAATCATGGTGAGTTTCGATATGAATTGACTTATGTACTGCACCTTGCCTAGGAATCCTCTAACTTCTTTCTCCGTTTGAGGTCACGGCATTTCGATTAGAGCTTTGATTTTAGAAGGGTCTATTTCTATACCTCGTTGGCTAACAACGTATCCGAGGAGTTTACCAGATGTTACTCCGAATGCGCATTTCTGAGGATTGAGCCTCATGTTGTACTTTCGTAGCCTTGAGAAGAATTTGCGAAGGTTCGAAATGTGCCCCTCTCTTTCCTTGGACTTGAAAATCATGTCATCTACGTATACCTTAACTTCTTTATGCATCATTTCATGTAAGAGCGTAGTTGCTGGTCGGTCCCTCTTGAGAGGTTTAGTTTTCGGTACTTGTCGTTAGGAGCACCTAGACCAAAAAAAAATTTATATCTCCACAAACAACTCTACTATTAGTAAAGAGGCAAGTAAAGGTCGGATCCCAAGGGACGGGTATTGAAGTAAGATTTTCAATTGTAAGTAGCGGTGTCTAGGGGTGTCACAATTTGGGATTGGAATTGAAGATCATTAAACTAAATAACAATGAAAGTAAACAAGCAAGATGATTAAAAAGGGGTCTAAACAATTGATAAAAGGTACTAGGGTGTCATGGGGTCATAGGGGATTCATGGGAATTGATCATACAAACATATTCTCAAATTATAAGCAAACAATTATTGTTGTGATGGATCCAGTTGGTTTATATCTTACAATCATAGGAATGTTTGGGTCCCGGAGCCGAATCGATTAGATTGTACAACACCTATAAGTCGATCTAATCTTCCCTACTCAACTATATGCATGGTCTAATGAGACTCGAGTTGGTTTATGTCTTACAAGTCTCATTGAAAAGGTAAGTGATGGGTAAAAAATGCAAGGATTTATAGGCTCGCATTTCATCAAACATAACATGTGCATAAGTTGAGATCACAACAAGCAAGCAAATAAACTATGAAAACATATTAAATTAAGCATGAATCATCACCCATGTTGGTTTCCCCTAATTACCCATTAACCCTAGTTAAGGAAACTACTCACTCATTATCATGTTGAACATGCTAGCAAGGTTGTCAATCATACCAACAAAGTAAAACATGATGAATAAATGAAGATGATTAACAATAATTAAAAAGGGATTAAGAGAATTATACCTACTAATGATTCCAATAATAAAGCAAAGAAGAATAGAAGTACTTGATGATTGATTGGAAGGTTGTCAATCTCCCAATAATAACCCAAATAATCATCAATTAAATAAAAGATGAACAAAAGAGAGATTAAGGAAATGAGATTTGTATTAAGACTTGATTAAAAGTTGATTACAAGATTAAGAAGAGATTAGAATGATATAAACTACACTAAAGATTGATAAGAAGAACATGGTTATCTAATTAGACTAATGGGATATTTATAGTGGGTATTAGGTACACAAATTAGGGTTTACTAAGGGCTTAAATGACGATTAAATCCTTGAGGAATCGCTCCTCTCAGAAAAATATGCGAGTCTCCTTTTTGCCTGTCTTTCCGAGATATGCGCATCCTTCATAGAACAAGGAGAAAATGGAAAGTTGCTATAACACAATCCGAGCGTCCAAGGCACGGGACGAGCGGATTGTGGCCTTGTTGGAAGAGCGGATTGTCTGGATGGACGGGCGGATTGTGGCGTTTTTGGACGGGCGTCCCTCTGGCAAAGACGCTCGGATTCTTGGTCTTGGACGGGCGTCCCGAGGGCAATCCGCTCGGATTCTGGGTCAGCCTCTTCCTTTCTTCTTTTCTTCCTCCTTCTTCCAACAATCCTCGGGGATCTTGTTGGAGATGCAACGATCTTTTCTAATCATTGCCCAACTACGATAATATGTACAAAGGCCTTCTAGTCTTGTCTTCTCTTTGATGCTTGGTCATTGAATTCAATCAATTTAGCTCTATTTTGCTATGAAAATGCAAGGTTTGCACTCCTTTCCTACCAAGGGAACAAAACCTCAAAGAATATGCAAAACAAAGGACTAAAGACATTATATGACCTAAATATGAACTAAAAAGCATGGGAACAAGGCTAATTCGGGGACTAAATATGCTCAAATAATGGTCACATCAGTTGCGGTGCGTTGGTATGTCGCTCCGGTGTTGATTAACCGTAACGGTATAACCGTGTAGCAATAGGTTCCCATTGAGTGACGAAGGCAGTCTTATGCATATCTTCTATGGCCATCTTGATCTGGTTATATCCTGCGTATCCATCCATGAAGGATAGTAACGCGTGATCTGCTGTATTATCCAGCAATATGTCGATATGTGGTAGAGAAAAGTCATCCTTAGGACTTGCTTTGTTTAAGTCTCTAAAGTCAACACAAACACGGATTCTCCCATCCTTTTTGGGTACGGGTACTATGTTAGCTACCCAGTCTGAGTACTCGGAAACTTTGATGAACCCGGCTTTGAATTGTTTATCGACTTCTTCTTTGATCTTGAGAGCCCATTCTGTCCTCATTCGACGAAGCTTCTGTTTCACGGGTTTGAAACCTGGTTTGATTGGGATTCTATGCTCTGCGATGTCCCTGTTGATCCATGCCATGTCTTTATAGGACCAAGCAAAAACGTCTTTGAACTCATGCAGGAGGTCTATAAAACCGACCCTTTCGGTGGGGCTCAAGGTCGTCCCTATCCTAAGTTCTTGGGGTTCTAGTTTAGTTCCTACGTTGATGGGTTCGGTTTTCTCTATTACTGGTCCCCCTTCACCCTCTTGTAGTATTTCTTTGGCTATGTAGGGAGGTATTTCGATTGAGTAAGCAGAATTGCATTCAAGATAACACGAAGCGTAAGCAGAACCTGATTTATTCATATTAAAATTTGAGAAAAGTTGAAACAAAGAAGCCATCTGATCTGTAGTTAGTGTCGGTAAAGGGACAGCCGTTGGGATATTTCCCGAACTACTGTTGTTATTTAACACTAAGCTAGGAGAAACAAGGGGAGTGGGAATGACGACATGAGGAGACTCTCTAGGAACTTCTCTAGACCCCGACTCTGACTCTGACTCGAATTTATCGTCTTCTGGCTCTCCTTTGAACATCTCTCCTTTTACAGTGGTGAGCTTGAAAAGTCTTCCTTGATTGTTTGTCCACTTGATCGATTTTCTCCATCTTTTCTGCTGATTGGTGTTGGTTTCTGTAATTAGCGCGGTAGGGCTGAATTGATCGTCTTGAAGTATCATGGTAATGATCTCATCCTGCGCGGCTCTAACAAATCGATCCTCTCCAAATAGTAGACTAACAGCTTGTTCGTCTAGGCAAGGTGCTTGACCAGTCTTGACGGTAGGAACCGTTTCTGGAGGAATGAAATAGCAATCGTGAAAGATCTCGATTCCGGCTAGCTTTCTTTCGAGATAGTGCCAAGGTTCGGGAAATCCGTGAAAGATATCTTGACTTCCTTCCCTAACGAAGTATCCATTAAGGGTTGGGAGGTAGGGTCGCATTTGGATTCCCACGTTCTTACGGTTTTGAACTTGAGCGAGCATCTCGAGAACTTCCTTTTTAGTGGGTTTGTATCCTAGTCCAAGGGGTATTCTTTGTGAGTTACCCTCTTTGTAGGGTGCGAAGGTGTTTCTTCGGATAGGATTCAAAGGCATTCCCGGGAAGTATCCCTGGGATTTGAGTATGTGGTTGACCACTAAGTTAGAGTAGGGATTGAAGTACAAAGGTGCCAACTCGCATTCTATGACATTTATGATGAGGAAGCCCCCAAGTTCATGTACTGGATCCGCAAGGACTTGATTACTTGACTTCTTTTGGATTAGTGCCTTGATTGGTGATGAAGTGATCGTCACCACCTTACCATTTAGTGGGATTTTGATTTTCTGGTGGAGTGCGGATGTTACCGCTTTGGAAGCGTGAATCCAGGGTCTTCCCAGAAGTATGTTAAAGGATGCCTCAATGTCCACTATTTGGAAGTGGACCTTTCACTCAATTGGCCTTGTGGCTTTGGTTAGGTTGACAAGTCCTACCACTTTTCGCCGTGTATCATCATATGCGCGAACACCTTGATTGGTAGAGGTCCAATCTAACTCTTTCATGCCCAATTTGTATGCCGTTTTCAAGGGTATGACATTGACTACGGAGCCATCATCTACCAAAGTCATTGGCACATTCTTCTTTAGGCAAATGACAGTGATGTAAAGAGCCAAGTTATGACTAGCACCAAAGGCTGGCAAATCTTCATCCGAGAATGTAATAGGATTACTTAGCTACGGCGATTTTTGGAAGACCAAGTTGACCACGTCGTCGGGTGTGGAGTTATGTGCCACATTTAGTTTGGCCAAGGCTTGTAGTAAAGCTTGGCGATGTGGGAATGAGCTTGCCACTAGTTGCCAGACTAAAAGACCAGCCTTTGTCTTCTGTAGTTGCTTTAGCAAATGGTCAGTAGAGCCTTCTTAATTATCATTTGGTATAACCACATTGGTTGGACCGTTTTGAGAAGTGTTTTGGTATGGGCGTCCCGAACGAGTAAGGTGGTCTACATCTTGGTCTTCTCCATTTTGGACGATTTCTTCACTGATTTTGACTAGGTAATGTTAAGTGAGATATTCGTCTTCATCATCATCGGCCCATATCCAATTGATGGCAGCAAGTTCCCTCATTCTCATGATTTCGGCCTCTAATTAGATAATTTGGTCGACTAGCTCGTCAACCATGGCTACTACTTCTTGCACTGTAGTGTTTTGAGAGAAGACTAGCGGTGCACGTTCTTTAGGTGTGGCGTTAGGGTCACGTAGGGTTGCCACTGCATTCTCTATTTCCGTGACTTGCCTATTCACACTTTTTGCCCATATAATGAAATCGGTGATGGTTGGAGAAATGGTAGAGTAGTTCCCTTCATTCTCTATCGAATGAATTTCATCTTCAACTGGATAAATGAGGTGTGAACAATCTATGGTAGATTCTTCACTTGTAATCACTAGAATTCCAAGAGGATTCTGAGTGTTGTTAGGCTTACCTCCAGGCGGTATTGGTAGGCGACCGTCTTCAATCATATCTTGAAGTACATTTTTCTGTTTGTAGCATTTCTCTGTATCATGTCCCTTATCTCTATGGTATTCGCAGTATGAATTCTCATCCCAGAACTTGGATTTCTTTTCTGGTTCGGGTGTAGGGCCTATGGGTTGAAGTTTACCCAGCTTCATCAACCTTTTTAGAGCATTGGAATATATGTCCCCTAGATTTGTGAATTTATTTGGTGGGGTACTCTTCTTAGATGGCTCGAGAAGGTTAACTTCATCAGTTTTTCTAATAGAGTCGTAAGAACGACTTGTTGAGCCTTGATATCCATGACTTATCGTTTTGGACAAGAGCCCTTTACGGATGTCATCTTCGATCCTTTTCCCTATCACGGTTAAGTCTTTGAAGGTCTTAACGTTTTGGTATCTCAAATGATTTGCATAGATGGGCTTTAGGTTGTCCACGAATTTCTCCATGAGGGTAGCTTGGTCTGGACGTTCAACAAGTTGAGTACTAGTCTTCCTTCACCGACTTAGGAAGTCGGTGAAACCTTCTTTGTCATTTTGGGTAAGAACCTCTAAAGTGCGCATGTTGACTTGAATTTCAGCATTATCTGCATATTCTTTAGCAAAATCAATTGCGGCATCGTCCCAGGTAGCGATTTTCTTATGCTCTAGAGAATAGAACCATTGTTTTGGGATGGTGTCAAGAGATGAAGGAAAGATCCTTAAGAACATCTCGGGTTTAATGCCTTTGATAGACATATAATCCTTTAAAGCACGGATATGGTTCAGAGGGTTTTCATGCCCCTTGAATTTAGGGATATCCGTCATGTTGAAGTTGGTTGGCAACTTGGAACTCACGGCTTCATATTTGTGATTATTTTCCCTATAAATGTCATGCCCTTTGAGATACATCAATTGTTCCTACAAGTATTGGAGTCGTTTCTCAGCTGAACTCATACCTATGGGAGGGTTTTCGTCCCCGAAGTTGTTCACAAATTCATCAGACACTTCACTTTCTCGAGGAGGCATCCTCGTTTCCACGACATATATTCGGCCCTCAATTTTGTCAAGGCGATCATACACTTGGTCTTGAGTGACTTGGAGACGATCTAGCGCGGCTAGGATTTGATCATTACCATTCTGGAGTTGGTTGAAGTTCACGTCGCTTGTTTCAGGCATCTTGGAAACTGAATAAGAGATCGACGATGAATCAAAACACGATCGACCATTCTAGCACACTTACTTGAAAAAGAATGTTTTGATTTGAAAAGTGGGAGTGTGCCACTTGTGTCAAGTGAGTTTTGAGGAAATGACAAAGTTTGAAAATGTTGGTCCTAGTCACCTTTAGTGTAGTTGTAGGAGTGGACTCGAAGTGAGGTTTTTAAATGGGTTTTAAGGCCCGAATTTTGACTCGACAATTTGACAGAGTTTCGACTGGTTTTGCGCTAATATTAGGCCCAAGTTTTGAAATTTTTACATTTTAAAGAAGGATTTCGATTTTACAAAAATCGTCATGGTTTTGTGTAGAAATGGTGGTCACATATGATACAAACATTATACAAGCATTATAACGGGATGCTGAGTGCATTTAAAAGGGTTTTGGTTTAAAGGGTGGGTTGCCATACCGAACAATCAAACCCGAAGTCTGTGGAGAGGCTCGTATCAAACAAGACTAAGGCCGATTCCTTGTCCATTTCCTCAAGTAGTGAAAGTCCTTGATACAAACAAGAGTAAGTACCATGGTATGGATGACATCAATCGTTATCCATCCATAGGCCCAAATAAAAAGTAGGACCGTTTAGACGGGACGATTGGTCGAATGGGTTGGGTTGGGCCTAAGAAGGCCGAATGAAGCGATCTAGGAAGACCGAGTTATGAAAACCGACAATTGTCTCGTACAAACTATTCCCTAACCTTGATCAAGTTTCACCCTTTTGGCTACACGTAAGTGTATTATCCCCAGCGGAGTCGCCAAATTGTGGATGCGGGTCCACGGGGGCGCTTGGGAACAAGCGTTTGCATTTGTGGAGTCGCCACCAATTTATTGTGGAAAATTGAAAACCGTTCGAATACCTCATGCCATGTCAAGACACAAATTAATGACATGAACACCAAGAACTTGTTACCCTTAGCATTCTATGTCTAGAATGACTCTCGTGGATGCCAATGAACACATATGTTCACAGAGATCTGGAGTAAGGGGTGAGGGTACGTATTAGGAAGCTCTTTTGATCGAACACCTAATCCTGCCCGCCTCGATAGCGGCCTCTACTAATGATTAGGGAAATTATCTATACTTGATATATTGTCGATTTAAATGCATGCAATGCAACATCCATTAGATTAATCCTAGCATGTGAGAATTAATACAAAGTCAGTTAACACGTAATTTAACATGCAATAATGTCGAGGTAGAAATTAAGGTTAATTGCATGTGAGAGCATACAAACAATATGATAAAAGAAATACAATAATAATACAATAAAGAAAATTACAATAATTACATCGGATTTAATGATTTATGTCAAAAATACATTTAAAACGGATAATTTGATAAAGAATAAATGAACAAATAAACGAACAGGAATTAGGGTGATAATACGATTAATAGCAAATTAATACGTAAAATAATAAACTAGGTCAAGGCAAAACGGAAGTTCAGAGACAGAAATCAACCAGGAACAGGCGCAGCAGAGCTGCGTCCCTTGGAAGAGGCGCAGCGGTTGCTCCATCCATTCCTTGGCTCAGTTCTGGCTGTGAAGCCGGAATTGCAAATTGTTAATATTCGTTGGTAATTTTAATGATCGATTATAATATTTGACTCGGATGAAAGTGATTAACAGATTATTTACTTGTGATTAAGGTCATAAAAACAATAAAACATGAAGCAAACCTAATTAGGACTAATTAATACAAGATTTAAAGGATTATTACGGATTAACAAACTAAACAAATTAATTAGGCTAAACAGATTATTAATGATGAATTAACAAATGGGAATGTATCAAAGATCGAATTCTAGAGACTCAATATGGGTAAATCGAATCTCTAAAACCCGAATTTGATTTTAATGACGAAAACCTGCAAATATGAATTACTTGGGATTTAAGTCGGGAATTAAAAGATGAATTAATACTAATGATGATGATTAATATATTACATGTTAGAATCATTATACTAGAATTATCGTATCAAAGAATCGAAGAACAAACGAAAGAAAATAAAAGAAACGAATTGACAAAAGACGAAAGAAGAAAGAAGAAGAAAGGAAGCAGGAACTGCGGCAACTTCACAAAGAGGCGCAGTAGGTACTGCGTCCCTTCGAAGAGGCGCAGCAGTTGCTGCGTCCTTTCTCGACGGTTGTCTTCTGATAATCCGTGAAAAGGGTTTAAAACAAGGTTTTACAAATCGGTTTTAAGAGTATTTTCGACATAAATCTTACAATTATGATACAAAAATAAATAACAATAAATAAAAGAAGGATTTACACCTTCAGACTTACATGTTTGACGAAACAAGATGAACAAAGTTAACGTTTAGTGATGCTCGACTCGAATGTAGACGAAAGTGCCCTCTAGTAGGAAAACGAACAAGACTAATTAACTTCATTGATTGTGGAGTTGGTCAAATTGGTTGGTCATGCAAAACGAGGCTGGTACTCAGAAAGATCCGAGCTTACGTGGTCGAAAGTTCAAGCACGTAGAAGCGAAAAAGTAAGAACGTGGTCTAGAATGCAAAGGGAGAAGAGAAGGGCGGACACTCACGTGAGAAATATGTGAGACCGAAGGTCTCTATTTATACTAATCACACGACGGATGTAGGTTTTTCGGAGAAACTTTGGAAGTGAATCTCGAAAAGATATGAAAAGATACGAAAAATACGCAGAAAATGACTTGGGAAGAGGCGCAGCAGGCACTGCATCTCTTGGAAGAGGCGCAGCACTTGCTACGTCCTTTCCCAAATGGTTTCCTCCTGCGGAAGAAAGATTTCCGTGTTTTAGTTATGGAATAACGGATTAATCTTGTTTTCCATAATATTTTGTATGAATATTACGGGAAATTCTTTACCAAAGATTAAAAGATTGCAAAATATGGAATAGAAATATCCGGAACATTCCAGAACATTTTGACTCGGTTTTAGAAAATGAAGTCGGTTTTTGACCCGGACTCCAAATGTACTCTAATTACTGCCAAAACGATCGTATCGGCACGTAGATGACAATTAAGAGGTAGACACGAGTGTTTGAGCGATCACTTGACGATAAACTTAAGAACTGTCACAAATCGTTCCGCGTACCAAACATGCGGCCCAATCATCACCGGGTGGTTTGCGGGGGGTGCAGAAATGAGGTATCTACTTATATATATATGAAGGAATGTATTTATGTTTAATATATTGACTATGTCATTTGGCAGAGTGCTCATGAAATTTATCTACGTATGAAGAGGGATAATGTATTGTTCTATTCAAGATATGTACATAACATGAGAGAGCTCATCAATATGAAACCGAAAAATCCAATGGATGAACCAAGTACATCTACACAAGCTGGCGCCAGAAAGTCGGTGATAATGAAGTCTTTGCTGAAGAAGATGTTGCTGAAGAAGATGCAGCTTAAGTAGACGCTGGTGAAAAAGAGGCTTGTAATAATGATAAATTTACAACAACAAATCAAGCTGCAGCTCCTCCCATATCCCCAACACAACCTTTCTTTAGAGATCAAAGCTTTCACAAGTTTATGACTACGCAATAGCCAGGTCGTATGAAAAAGATCGAGAAAGAAAAACAAGGGCTGCGAACATTTGATGTATGGACTGAGTTTTGAAGATGCAGTACAAAGAATTGAACAAGATATATGGTGGATGTACGGTGGATGTACGGATACAGAACTGCTTAGTGATGATGATTTGGAGCGCAATAATAAACAACAAGATGAGGAAAATAATGATGTTACAAACTTGAACACTGATGATGATGGAGGATAACATGATAAGCAGGGTAATTATATGGATTCAAATTTGGATGAAATAATATCAAATAGTGGTTTAGGAGTAACCGGAGGTGTTGGTGAGGGGATCAATAAGGAGGTTAATGCTGATATAACAAATAAGAAAGGCATTGATGAAGAGGCTGATAAAAGTAATGAGAATACCAATGCGGCAACCCAGTTGAAAGAGGGTGTTTCACATGTTGGTTTAGAAGTAATAGGCGTTGCTAAGGATGAAACTGAAGTGGAGTTGCATAGTGATAAAGCTCATCCGGAGGGAAGTGGAACAAAGGCGAAGAAAACTGTTGAGGATGAAATTGAAGTGGAGTTACATAATGACAAAGCTCATCCGGGGGGCAGTGGAACAAAGGCGGAGAAAAGGAATGAGGATAACAGTGTCGTGACTCAATTTAAGGTGGTTGTAACAAATGTTCAATTGGCAGAAACAAGAACGATAAGCATCAATGAGTATTTGTTGCACTCGAGCCAAGAACTAATGGACAAAGTACCTGCTTCAGCAGATATGATACCTCATTATTTGGGCTGTACTTTGGACTGTGGTTTGCCGGACAAGGATGCTCAGAATGTTTCGGAATCAATGTTTAAAAAGGACGATTTGTTTGAGAACGTGTTGAAGCTTCGCAAGGACGTCATAGATTATTGCTTCCTTACAGATCATACAATTACCAAGTCGTAAGTCCCTCTTTAAACTATTTTTTTAAAATGTAAGACATGACTTAATCTGATCCATATTAGCTACTGAATTTGAATTCGGGTATGGTACGACATTTAAAGTACTTTTAGCTGTGATACTGTTGTGTATGTTGTGTGATATTCTTAGTACTTAGTGTTGATATTGTTCTTTAAAATCAAAAAAATATTTTAGCTGTGATATTGTTTTATATACTGCGATATTATTACATGTTAGTAGTGATATTATATCTGGAAAACTAATATGCTAATATTTTTGCAAAATGGTACAGAGAAGTGGTGTGCAACTTTGGAACTTACCATTGTATACAGAAGGGCGATATTGAGTCTTTGTTGCCTGAAACTATGATAGAAGCAGTGGTCATTGAGTCATGGCCAATATTGCGCAATAAGTTCCTAATGGCACAAAAGGACAACAACATGCTGACAGGGATTTTCTACGGCATTTTCCCACTCAATATGGAAAAAAAACTTTGTGTTTATCATCTTTTAAATTAGGTACATTAAAATGTGTCATTGAGACTAATCAATTATCCTTCTGAATAATAGGATGGTATATAGAAAATCTTAAAGGCAGATGAAGATGATTTTGATGAATTGACAAGACTTAAGGCAGACGTATATGGCTCATAGGATATGTGATCAACTGTTTATAACAAGCCTTTGAATTTGAATTCAGATATGGTAAGACATTTAAATTACTTTTAGCTGTGATACTATTTTGTATACTGTGTGATATTGTTAGTAGTTAGTGCTGATATTATTAAAGTTAAATTATATATTTTAAATGTGATATTCTTTAATATATTGTATGATATTGTTACTTGTCACTTGTGATATTATTTCTGAAAATCATATGAATGACACTTTTTAGCCTAATTAGCAGTTTTTTGCCCTAATATTCCCATAGGTATTAGTATGAAGAGCACTATGTCTGCGTTTGTACTGACTTCATGAGGGAGAACATTTTCTACTTGGACAACAAAAACTATGATGATTTCGAAGACGAGGAGCATATACACCTGGTTCATATGGCTGTAAGTACCATATTGAAAATAAAAACTAATAATATAATGATTTTGTTAGATAAGTTTGAGATTGATTAGTTGTTTACTTTAAACATATACAGGGGAGTACCTATGGTGAATACCTCAACACTAAAGGTTATGAAAGAGGGCTAAAAGTAAAGGAGTACGAGTAGGTAAATGTGTCCTTTGCTTGGAAAATGAAAGATTTAAACCTGGACTGTGGTGTATTCATGATGTTTCACATGATGTTTTTCATTGGTGAGTGTTTTAGTTGTGAACTGTACAAGGAAAACAAGAGGCGGTTATATAGGGCGGAGATTGTAGCGACGCTCGTCTTGAGAGATAAATAAAAATAGGAGTGAGGTCCTGAAGAAGGTTAAAAACCTTAATGCCATCAAACGTACACTCTTTCCTAAATTACTGAAAAAAAGGCAAAAAAGAAACAAAAAAGGCAAGAATGTTCAGACGCCCGTTACCAAAAAGAAAGGTTACATTTGTTAACACTACCTTGAACCATACTAATTATTTTTATTAATAATACGCAATATGCAATCATGAATAATGTAGTATATATTTATCTAGCTATGGTAGAAGATGGTTCTGCGAGTGTCGTGGGCAGCAGAAGGAAGGGGAAATCAGATGGTCTTGGAAGCACGTACAACTGTGGTTTGGCAGATGCTAAGTTGGAGCTCGTCTCAAAGTTTATGAGGGGTAACAAATCACAGTTTGCAAAGATGTTGACCATGAGGAAAGAAGTGATTGACTACTGCCAATTGGACGACCATAGTTTCCCATTAGAGTATGATTCTTTAAAATCTTTGATACTTTTTCATTTGTACTGTTATATTATATTTAGAATAGTGTGCTATCTTTGATTCTTCATTTTTTTTCAAACAAGCAGTGAGGTTGTTTCCAACTTCCAGACTACTATATTTTTGTGATACTTTTTCATTAGTGTTTTTTTTTTTTGGTAAAATGTAAAAATATATTAAAGCTCAAAAAACCATATACAAGTTTTTACAAAGAGAATTTCTAGCTCAGACTCAGCCACCTGACTGCATTTTGCACACATATGCTATTACATAAGTTTCTCAATCTATTGCCAATCTTTCCTAGACATAATGCCCTGTGATTGCTGCTGAATTATACTTCTAATGTCCCCTTGAATCATGACAACACATCTGCCAGGACTAGTTATAGTTTATTCATGCCTGCTCTCATTCCTTTGCTTCCAGATGTAGTACATGGTAGCATTTAGAATGTTGTTTAGTATCCCATTCTTCAGTCTGGTGAATCTCATATGCTGCCACCAGTTTTGAGTATTATCAGCAGACATTTGCACTCCAGTCCATTCCTGTATCTTCTGTATTACTCTCCTGCTGTATTCACACTTAAAGAAAAGATGATGTGTCGATTCTTCCTCTTGAGCACAGATACAGCAACTGCTTTCCAGGCTTATACCAAGCCTATGAAGTTTGTCCTTGGTATTAAAGCCTTGTTGATAGTATAGCCAAGAAATAAAATTGTGTTTAGGGATAGACCATTTGGTCCAAACAATGTGATGCCAGTTTACTTCCTGCCTGCGAGGTCTTAACCAGAGATAGCCCTTTTTAAGAGTATATTCATTGTCTGGTGCAATGGTCCATATATTCTGGTTGTATGCTGGTTGTAGCTCCCTCTTCATTTTACAAACCTTCTTCCAAGTCCAGCTGGCCTCATGTGGGGGGGTATAGTCCTCCCATGGCTTTACTTTCAGATATAAATTGTGTACCTATTGCACCCAAAGTTTGGATGGATGAGCATGTACCCACCAAAACAGCTTCCTTATTACTGCCTTGTTCCATATGCATTCATCTCTTAGACCAAGCCCCCCGTCCTTCTGATCATTGCATATATTAGACCATGCTACAGTTGGGGTCCTTGTGAACTCAGTCCCTCCATGCCACAAAAACTTCCTGCAAATTGCTTCAATTTTGGTTGGAACTGCTTTTGGGATAATAAAGATTGATGCCAAGTAAGAGTGCAAGGTACTATATAGTGCGTTTATCAGTACCAATCTCCCTGCATAAGACAGCTTCTTGGTCCCTAACATTCTTATTCTTTCCAAAACCTTATCAATCAGAGGCTGGCAATCTTTGATTGACAGCTTAGATGGCTTAATGGGTACACCAAGATATTTGAATGGTAACTGACCCTCAATACATCCAGAGACCTGAGCTATTTCCTTTCTGATTTCACTACTCACCCCATTGAAATACACATTTGATTTGCCCTTGCTCATCCTAAGACCTGATGCTTGAGAGAAGGTAGAGAAGGTACGCAACAATATCATAATGAACTCAACATCCCCTTTAGAAAACGGCAAAAGATCATCTGCAAACATCAGACTGCTTAGTTTCATGGGTTTGCATAAAGGGTGGAACTTGAAGTTCATTGTAGTAGTGGTGTAGGCTAGTAATTTGGTTAAGTATTCCATGCATATTGTGTACAGCAGAGGGGACAAAGGGTCTCCTTGCCTCAAACCCCCTTGTCCCTTAAACCAGCCAAAGCTATCTCCATTAAGGTTCAGAGTATAAGTTGTAGTTGTAACACAGTCCTTAATAAGACTGATGAAGGCATTTGGAAATTTCAATTCATTTAACATCTGGAATAAAAAGCTCCACTCCACTGAATCATAGGCCTTCTGCAGGTCTATTTTGAACAAACAACTAGGTGAAGCACTCTTCCTGCCATAGAGTTTAACCAGGTCCTGACAAATTAGAATGTTCTCCATTATGCTTCTACCTTGAATAAATCCACCTTGTGTTACAAAAAATAGTTGAGGGAGAACCAAAGCCAATCTTGCACATAGTAGCTTTGAAATGCATTTGTAAACCACATTACAGCAAGCTATGGGTCTAAATTGCATAACAGTAGTAGGATGTGGCACTTTAGGAATTAGGGTAACATTAGTAGCATTCAACTGTTTCAAGAGCTTACCATTCCTAAAGAATTCATGGACTGCATCACAAACATCTCCTCCAACTATGCCCCAGCTGGTTTTAAAGAATTGACTGGAATAGCCATCTGGACCCGGAGCTTTTTCATTTGGTATACTGAACATGATCTTTTTGATTTCCTCATCAGTGACTGGTGCCAGTAGCACCTGCTTATGATACTCTTCATATTTGGTACCTTGCTGCATTACCCTTGAACTGACATAAGTGGTAGAATTAGATTGGCCTAGTAGCTGAGTGTAGAATTTTATGAAGCTCTCCTGAACACCCATCTTATCATTATGCTGGTTCTCTTGGTGATCAGTAATCTGGACAATCTGATTCTGTCTCCTCCTAGTTTTCAAAATGCCATGAAAGAGAGAAGTGTTTGCATCCCCATCTGCAGTCCATTTCATTTTTGCTTTTTGCTGCAAGAATTGAGTATGTGTTTCAGCCAGCTGTTGATAGATCTCTCTAACCTCACATTCTTGCTGAACTAGCTGTAGGTCCTGAGGGTTCACTCCCAAAGCCTGCTGTATCTAGGTAAGTTTAGTGAGGGTTACCTCTGCATTAATCTCAATATCAGCAAACTGTTCTTTATTCAGCGTTTTGAGGCCTTGTTTCAGATTCTTCAATTTTTTAGCCAACTCATACATCTTAGTACCAGTCTGATCACATTGCCAGCCTTCCTATACAATCTCCTTAAAATTAGGGGCAAGACTCAACATATTGAAATATTTAAACGGTCTGGTTCTCTTATCATCTTGCATAGTTGGCTGCACCACACAAGGAGTATGATCAAATGTGCCCTCGGGCAAAAAATGAGCATTTAGAAGAGGGAAAGAACTGAGCCAATCGTTGTGATACTATATTTAGAGTGGTGTGATATTGTATGTAATATTAATTTTTTTTTTAAAAAAACCATTTGTCTTAATGATTGGGACGGTGAGGTTGTTGCCAGCTTCAATAATGATCAATACCTTGTCATATAGGATATATTGTCGTTGCTTCCAAAATGTGCACGTCAATAGCGATGTGATTGAATGTTGGGCGTTAATTCTGAATCACATTGAGCACACAGAAAAATGATACAAGTTTAATGTTTTTTGGAATTCGACACATGGTAAGATTTTGTTTTCGTTTGATCTATACTTTGATTAAATGTATTAACTCTTCAAACGAATAAGACTTTTTAACATTTATACACACAACAAGACGTAATAGTCGAAAGAACTGAATACAGAGAAAGTGTAACACCCGGGAATTTTCTATTTTGACATTTATAATTTAATTAACCATTCTATTACTCTATTTTATATTTTTAAATTACTTAATTTTATTAATTTTATTTTAAACATAATTTTTATAAAAGCTTTAATTTTAAAGCTCAGTTTATATAAAAATATGTTTTAGTCGGATAGGAATAATAGTGATAATAATAATAATAATAATAAAATTCCGTCTTAAGTTATAGTAAATTTAGGACGCTTTTCCGTCTAACAAAAGATCGTCACATTTTCACATGTGAGACTAGTTTAATCCCAACCTATCCCATATCGACAACATACCGCTTACTTTTTGCACCTAACTAATTTAATAATTGTTCCCTCACTCTTACACTCTCTCATACCCGGTCAATTCCCCCTCCCTCCTTTCTTTTTGTTCGAAAAAACAACACCAATACACAGTGAAACAATAAACCTTGAACACCATTGTTACTCAACCTTCAACCTCAGATTTCTCCCTCATTTCTCGACCATTTCCTTTGATTTTTGTGCCATTAGCTTCCCCTTTTCATCCTTCAACTTTCTAGGTAAGAAAGTCCCACCCTTGTGGAAGTTCGTTTTTTGGCCATCTTACTAAAGCTTCGATTTTTAGCCTCAATATCCCATTTTCTTGCTTCTAGGTGAAAGATTTGAAGACCCGGAGGAAGACTCGAGCTTGACCGTTTACTTGAAGATTAAAGAGCTTTCGAGGTAACGGTGATAGGTTACTCGACAAAAATGTCAAAATTTCATCATACGTGTCATTTTACATGCTCTTGTGTGTTAAAGTTTGGTTCTTTATGCTTTTCTCGAATTGTTGAATGTGTCGGAAAAAAACTCAACTTGTATGCTTACCTGAAGTGTTTTAGTGCCTTGTGTTTACATGGTGAATTTCTGTTTTTTTCATGCTTGAAAATCCATCTTAAGTTTGTCTCAGAATTGGCTGTCCATTGTTGCTGGAAATCTCGTTGTGCAGGTGCCATAAGTCGATCAACTGGAGGAATAGTCGATCGACGATTTTGGCGTTGTTGATGATTGGTCGATCGATTGGTAAGGCTGTCAATCGATTATTGGCCACAGCCTGGACCAGTTTTAGTAAAATGGCCATAACTCCTTCGGTACTTATATTTTGGTCTTATGACCTACCGTTAGAACCGTAAGAGGATAAGCTATCACCTCCAATTAGTTTCACCTCATTTGCATGTATAGAACTTGAGTTATGATCATTTGAAATTGACCCTAATTTAAATCGAGTTCTAAACTTGTTGTTTTGAATTGGGGTTTTGGTTTCTTGATGGGTATGCTTATTAACCTTGGCTCTAATGCTTGTGTATGGTGTGTTGACACTTGTTTATCATTGGATCCCTTGCTTATGTCTCATTCACATGATTTACTTGTTAGACTTTACATGATTTACTTGTTAGACTTCACATGATTTAATGGTTGGACTTTATATGATTTAAATGTTGGGTTCAACATGTCTTGTTTGTTGGGCTTAACATGTTTCATTGATTGGGCTTCTTATAGTTTTTTTATTGTGCTCATGAATGAGTCACATGGGCATGGTCATATTTTACTTCGTAATTTCATTTAACGTAAAGTATTCATTACCGCTTGTTACATTTTATTTAACCGGCATGTTTAATTACGAAATGAAATATTTATTTATATGATACAAGTATGAAAGAATTATTATAAATAATTACTTGAAGCAAGTCATATTCTTATGATAATGCCTTTATGTCATACCTTAGTGCTTGACTTATCTTTACGCCCTATTTGTGCCGATCTGCCAAGTATGGGTTTAGCTCATATCTTCCGCCTCTTTCGGACTGTTATGCCGATTGTGGGTTCTCAACTTCCGATATGTCGTTGAGTCTTGGATGCGGACTGTCCTGCTGCATGTCGAATCGGAAATTGTACTGTCCCGAGAGTCTGGCCAGATTTAGACTAGGACTGATTATTTGTGATTATCATTGTCGTCCTACCAGGGGAATTATATTTAATGAGTAGTAAAGGTCTTGCTTGGTTATAGATATTGTCATTGTTTGGATGTGAGAGTCTTGGTCCTATCGGATACTAGAGGTGAGATGCAATCCTTCTTGTTGCGATATGATCGTCGGGATTGATGTTCCATCCGTTCTTATGGTGAGATGCAAGCCATAAGTATGAATGTGACATTAGTAGGCACGTCCCGTGCAATTGGTTGTTAAAGAGGTTTTAAAAGTAATGGCTATTGTTCCCATTTTCGTATTTTGTATTGATTGATCTCTTATTTATCTACTTCATATGATTCGGATTCTAAATCTCATATCTATGTCATATTTCCATGAAATGCGCGCTTTAGTATAAATGACCGTATTCTTGTCTTTCATATTATTTAATCATTTCACATGAATAGTTGAGTCTTTATCGTTCTAATGTTGATCTGTCTTGTTCCATCTCATTTAATTGCCATGTTTAAATATAAAATTGATGTTCATGTCTTTTGTAAGTATCTTACATGATTTATATAATTGAGTTCATTGTTATGTTTATTTTGACAATTTGTGGCTAGGAGAACCTTGAGTTACTCCCCACTGACTGTGGCTTTCATGTTTACATGAATAACAGGTTTGTGAAGATGCATTTATGGGGTTAGACGTGTGAGCTAGCGAGCACCTTGGACTAGTAGTCGGTTTATTAGGATTGCTTAGACTCACCTTTTATCGTATTGTCATTCGAGGGATATATTTTCCCTCATCTTTGACTATCAGGTTTGTATAAACTTAACTTTATTTCCGCATTTTCTTATTTTATTTTCTTAGCGTTTTTGGCGGGGTTCACAGAAAGTAATAAAAAACAGATTTTTGGAGCATCGGATGAATTTATTACAAGGAACACAATTCCCTGTAACCTAGAAGCAGATCTGGTGGTATGTTTTATTGATAGTTCTGAAATTATCAGCTGTATGTTAACTTTGGAAAAATAAATTTGTTTGCTTGTGAAAATATCACTAATGGTTTTCGTTAACGTTGTAAGCTTATGACATGACTGACTACCTAGAAGCGAAGAAGGTTGAAAGAGTGGAAGAGATAATTGGATTTGATGTTGCCAACATCAACTTCGACTGGTGTGGACACGGGCCCACCTGCGTATGCCCACTTCAATCTGTGGAAAATGGCAGCGGTCTTTTTGAAAGCCACGCTCGGCGGCGTAAAGATGCTTTCGACCGGATCATTTTAGATCGGTCGGTTTCGTCTCGGTTAGGGTCTCGAAACGATTAGAGATGTTCGGAGTCACCACCAAGCATTTGTGGGTGCATAGAACCCATTCGAATTCCACTTTATACCTCGGTCAAATCGAAGCACAAAGCAGCGTTTGACATAGGTACTAAAGATAAGGAAATCGTCCCTCTTTAGCATTCTATCTCTAGAATGACTCTCGTATGCCCTAGATAAGGTCGTCCACTATCCAAAGTTTCTGAGTAAGAGGTGAAGGTGCGTATTGGGAAGCCCTTTAATAAGACACCCAATCCCGCCCGCGTTAGCGGCCTCTACTGATCGATCTTGGTTGGTTGAATGCAAAAGTTGATAAAACAGTTTAAATACATGAATGCGCATCCAATAATTTAAACCTAACATGTGAGAGCTTTCTAAGTCGGTTGATTTAATCCAAGTATCAAGTATAAAATGTCGAGTTGGATTAACGGTTGATTTGCATGCAAGACGGAAATTAAACATCCATTTACCGTATTAGGTTTAGGGTGCATAACATGATCCATTTGTCTTAGTGAGGCATTTTGCAAATATGGTTTTGGATAATCAAATAGTCATCTGATCCGTCCTATATCCGGGTTAACCGGAGTCGGGATCGTCCTAGACTAATGCTGGAAGGGAACAGGCCCTGTACCAGACGGCTATATGAGGCGCGAGCCAGCCGGCGGTGTAAAGGGCCTCCCTCTGGTTTTGAAAATGAGAAATGGAGAGCCTGTTTAGGCGCGGGTTAGCCCACGGTTTATGTGCCATGTTCTGACCTTTTAGAAAACGTTATAAAACGTGTTGAAAATGGGTATTTGAACCCGGTTTGATTTGAAGGGGTCGTTTAGACCGCCTTTGTCGATTTGAAGAACTAGACTCGAATAATCATCATTATTTTGATAATATTCGGTGTCGGGTTCGATTTGATAGACTTGACATGAATAGTTTTGAAAATGATTATGGACTAATTGTTTTAAGTCCATTTGAATGTTATTAGTCGGTACTCGTCATCGTACCCGGGTTAAAATCCGTCATGGTATGTAGAACCATGGATGACTTTGTGTTGGTGACTAATGTATTTGTTTGAAAATGTAAAGAAATGAAATAAAAGGTTTTAAAATACCTTTTAAATGTCGTTAACCAAATATTATCACCGAAACACGGATTTAACCGTCATGGTATGAGGAACCAAGGGTGAAAAATGCTTTATGGTTAAAACATGTGAAATAAAATAAAAATGGTTCGGAAATACTTGAATTGGTGAAAATCGATTACAAATATGAAAAATGGATTAAGAGAAATGACGAGAACAAACACGGTTGATTTCTGGTCTAAATACCCCATTTAGGCGCGGACTAGTTGGCGACCTAAGGGGCTTCTGCCTCAGACCAAAAATCAGTTTTGGCTCGTTCATTCCATGTTTTGGTTCATGTTATGCATGTTTTAGCATGTTATAGTCATGAAACGAATGAAAACATAATAAAAGAGGATTTTTACACCCTCATACTTACATGTTTGGTTATGGCGAGTGACCGACGTAAGTGTAATAACTCGTTTGATCGGAAAAAACTCGGTTTAAAACCGTTTTGGTAAGTAAAAGAGTGTTTTAAAAGTTTAGTGATGGTGTAGTGGTCGAAATGGTCGGTTAAGTGATTTAATGCACGATGACGATACCAAACAATGTGTAAGGCTCGTGTTTACGATCGGTAGGTCGTAAATACGCGTCGGGTTGTGACTTAAGAAGTCGAGTCGAGAATTTTAAGGGAGAAAAGAGAGGGCAGACACTCGCATAAGTCTCAAATGGGTGGCATTTGAGGGGTATTTATAGGAGAATGAGTGGTTGTGTGAGTTTTGAGCGACGTGGCCACTTGGGCTGCTCAAAGAGGCGCGAGCCGCGTCGCGGTTCTTCGAGTTGTGTTGTCACTTTCACAACAAACGCAATCATGATCTGTTCTATCCTAGGTTTTGTAGTCACATGTTTGGTACTTAACCAACATGAATCCTGGAAAACTTAAGGTAGAAGGTTTGGAAAGTTTTGTTTTTAGTGGTTGACTCGGTTTGACTCGTTGTTAGAGTCGGGATTTGAATTTTTGAGTCGGTTTTTGGTCCGGTGTCGGTTTTGACTCTAGTTAGTGTTATTGCGACCCTTTCGTCGTGCATTAAACACTCCAGGTATTTTTGAAATGTTTTGAAATGTTTTATTTTCGTAATCGTTTTAAGTTTTCCGACGTAAAGTTGTACACAAACTGTCGATCAAACGCAGCGATTCCAAAACATGTTGTAGTCCGATAATCATCGGTTGTTTGTTTGAGTCTCAGCAGATACTGGGTATCTACAACTGGCAGGAGAAGAAGATAAACAATACTGAATTTGGGAACTTCTTAATGTTGCACATGATTCGGTATGAGGGAGAGCTGTTTGAAGCCGACTTGACCTCGAAAGTGTATAGGCACTACTACTGGGCAGAAATGGCAGCAGCATTGCTTTTAGCTGATATAAATCAGAACAGGACAACTTTGATCGAAAATGATAAAGAGTTTGCAGAAGGCAAGGAGGAACTCTTGAAGACATTAAAGCAAAAAAGGAAAAACAACAAAGATGCAAAAGAGAAGTGTGGTAAGAGAAAGGGCAAGGAGAAAGCAGCTGAGAAAGGAACAACTGTCAAGGAGGTAATAACAAATATAGAAGTTCCTACAAAAGAAAAGGCCGATGGTACTGGGATACAGAACATTGACACAGAAATATCCATTCTTCGTAAAAGGTACAAAATCGATAACCTGACTTTTACATTAGTTGGCTTTTATTTGGCTTTTGATTGGCTTTTATTTTCAAAAAATTATGTACATTATTACGTATTTTCTTTATAGAGAACATGATTGCCGAGAAGATGCTAAAGATGATGGAGAACCACCAAAAACAAGATACAAACGATTCAAGAGCGTTGCAATTCCTAAGAATCGAGGTAGGGAAAGAGGTGTAAGTAGAGGAAGCAATTAAGACTACTAGATTTGGTGGCACAAAGTTGTAATTAGAAGTAGATGGATGTAATACTGGTAGGACAATGAATTTAATGGTATACATTTTGAATATTGAATCTCAAATTTAAAGTAGTTATGGCTAACCATTTTGGTTTGGATCCGATATAGTTATTGGTAAAGTGTGATATTGTTTCAAGTGTCTTGTGATATTTTCCTTTGGTTGTTGTGATATTGCTTCTCAACATACAATAAAAGTAGATAGGGATTTAAATACCCTTTTTACTTTGATATTTTTTTGTGTAGAGTTTTATATTGTTGTGTAATCAAGGTGATATTGTGTTACAAAAATTCTAGAGGGATAATAAATCTCAGTAAAAATGATGATGTTATAACAAGTTGTGATATTGTTTGTTATGAGTTTTGATATTGTTGTAGACACAGGTTGATATTATTTTGGTGATACTAATTTTATTTCGATTGCTGTGATATGTTGGATAATAACAATCAATTGGATGGTCTTTCATAAAAGTTACAATCTGATACTGTTTACCATAAAATAGTGATATTGTTCCTTAGTATATGTGATATTATCTACAATCAAGTGTTATATTGTGAAATACACGGGCCAAATCTTAGTTAAACTATATTATTAATTCTGAGGTTTAACAAAAAATTTAAAAACAATACAAAAAAGGTTCCCATGTAGAATGATGTATAAGAATACAAAAACAATTTTGCTATTTTTCTGTTGTATTAGTTAACAATAGAAAAGAATTTGTATATGCGAGTAATGTAGACTTCATCAGCATGTACTCAAGCTCTTAATCAACATCCGCAAGTGAAGAAGTCTGCAAAAAGCAAATCAATGAACAAAAAATTATTTCAGCAGTATGTTGTATATGTAAATAACTGTGATATTGTATATAATGACTAATGATACTTTTCTTAAAATGGTTCTGATGTTGTTTCACAAGAAGACAAATTTGGATGGTTAAACATGTAATTTTGTTTTGTATACAACATGATATAATTTAGAGGTACATGTGATATTTTTTCTCAAAAAACACAAAACAAAGCCATGAATAACAAAAATATTTAAATAATTCAAGTAAGAAGTGTAACATAATGAATGTATATGTGTAGTTAGAAAAATCAATTACGTTAGATTCATTATCATCCACTGAGTGCTCAGATGTCTCAGCAGCTGGATTAGGGCAGTTGCGCTTATCATGATGTGCCATTTGTTTACACTTATTGAAAAACCTTTTCGGCTTTTGTGCCTTTTCAATGCACTGCTGTTTCTTAGAGGTCAACCTCTTGCCACTACCCTTGTTTTTGAATTTGACAGGTGGTAGTTGTTGGAGCTTGTGTCCTCCATAGTTAGTGTGACAACGTATATAAATCTCTTATAGGTTCACAAGGGTATACTTAGTATTTTATCAGTTGGTTAACGTTTACTTAATAACGGTTGGCTTGCTAGAAGTTTGACGTTATTATCATACTGATGGCGGTGATCAACTAGTCCCTAAAAGTCACACCTAAAGGATGTGTTTGAGAGATGTGATTGTATGAAAATATAATCACATTGATGCCTTATATGACTAAAAGGTTAGTCCATGTATTCGACTAAACAGTTAGTCAATGTGATGATGAGACGATTATTTAATTCAATTAAATAGTATTAGCTGAGACGAATTAACTGTCAATTCGTAAATTGAATATAAACTCTTATATTTAATTAATGTATATAATGTTAGCTTAAATGAATTAAGATGTTAATTCGTGATTAAACGTAACCAGTTATATTTAATTAGCAAATTATAAATATGCGATATTTATAGTTAAAGTATATATTATACGAGATTGTTATAATATATATTGTCAGGCCGGAATTAATAAATCGACTACAAACGGAATGTGTGGACTTATTAATACGGGACAACATATATGACAATTGATAAAAATATACACACATTTTATACATTAAAATAACTACCAAAAATAAAGAGATTTCTCTCCTCATTTGTGGTTCACTCGGTCAAAACAAGAAAAGAAAGAAAAAAATATCTCCCATTTTTCTCTCCCTTTTTCGGTTATAATAGGGTAGAAGGGAGATCATTTTTTACTACTCTTTTTGACCTAATTCTAATCATCATACAAAACCCTATTCTAGCAAAGAAAATAGGCATTTCTCATCACATTTTGGGTGCAACGATTAGGAGAATATCAATTTGATATTTGTTCTTAGGCCATATTTGCTAGGACCAAAGGTTGATTCTTAATCTATACTATTTTTTTTATGCAATTTTGTTTATGACTAGTTTTTCATTATTATAATTTCGTTATAATCCTAATAATCTTAAAGGAAGTATACCGATATTTCCTACAAGTGGTATCAGAGCATAGGCCACGGAATTATTTTATATGATTTTCATAAATGGATTTAAACAAAGAATTTTTAGAAAGAAAAAAAAAATTCGGCCGAGACAATTTTTTTTTAGCCGTGAAATTATTTTTTTTTCAGCCGAAATGGTCTTTGATTTTTGATGTTTATATTTCCATTTGATTCATTCATATTGTTGTTTTAATTAGTTAAGATGATAATATGATAATTTGTAGATGTTTTGATTTAATGAAAATTAAATTGAAATGTAAATGGAAATCTTTTTTTTTGTTTGTTGATGATTTGTTTTTGCTATATAGATTTTGGCATACAAGTTAATTTAACAAATGTTCAAATCAATTGTGATAATCGGTTTAATCATGATTTAGATATTCATTTTAATAGGTTAAATTTAATCATCTAGTTTGAATACATGTTTAAATTAAAAAAAAAAAATTATGCCAATCTTGTTATAATAGCAACATTAAACAATTGTTCATAACAAATGAGTTGTTTTTTTAAAAAAAAAATGTTTTTCGGTTTTAGGGCAGAAATGCCGCAACAATAAAAAAAAAATTGTTTTTTTTTGTTTTTATGGATATGCCGAAAGAATAAGAAAAAAAATCAGTTTTTTCGTTTTGCCGAGCTGAAAATTATAAAAAAAAAATCTGTTTTTTTTCTTTTTCCCTGTTTTGCCGAGAACAATCAAAAAGAAAAAAAAATCGTTTTTATTTTTGTTTTGTTTTGGCCAATATTGATTATACATTATTATCTATAATGTATAATAATTGTTGTGAAAAGGTTCACAAATTAAAGATACCTAATTATTTTAAAGAGGTTTAAAATAATGTTGGATTAATTCATATTACAAGATTAATATGTATTAAGATTAAAATTATTGTGTGTAATTGAGGAATTGTCACATAATTTGATCATTTAAATAGGTGGTTTGGATAAATTACTCTACATAATTAAGGAATTATGTCTTGAATGTTTAATTTATAGTTGATGCATTTTTATTTAGTTGAATGTTTTGTTGAATGGTTTATTTACGTATTTTTACAATCGGTTGTAATTTGTAATACCTAGTGTGGCCTTAGTTAAATTATGTTTTCGTAATGATGGAAACATAATTTTTAATGTATTTTTGAGATCTCGTATCTCCTTTTGGTTTTCTAAGTATTACGGTTTTGAAATTAGAATGTAAATAGGTTTATTTTGTAATTTATTAATTGTAATTTTGAGAAGACTAAAGATGGAGATTGGATTGCTCACTCCCGCTACATGGACTGATGTGACCATAATTAGAGCATATTTAGTCCCCGAATTATCCTTGTTCCCATGCTTTTTAGTGCATATTTGGGTCATTTATTGTCTTTAGTTCTTTGTTTTGCATATTCTTTGATGTTTTGTGTCCTTGGTAGGAAAGGAGTGCAAACCTTCCACTTTCATGGCAAAATGAGGCTAAATTGATTGAATTCAATAACCAAGCATCAAGGAGAGACAAGATTAGAAGGCCTTTGTACATACTATAGTAGATGGGCAATGATGAGAAAAGATCCTTGCATCCCCGAGGAAATCCTCAAGGATTTTATGAAGAAAAAGGAAGAAAAGAAGAAGGAATGAAACTGCCTGACAATCCGTGCGGATTGCCCTGAAGACGCCCGTCCCTCACCACAATCCGAGCGTCTTCCTCAGCAAGACGCCCGGGCAAAACCACCCAAAGACGCCCGTCTTCCCCCTCTGGACGCCCGTCCAGAAGCTCCCAAATCCGCCCGTCCCGCGCCAAAGGTGCCCGGATTCCCAGACAGTTCCATTTCGTCTTCTACAAGCTTCAAGGAAGGATGCACATCTTTTTCTAAGACCGGCAAAAAAGAGACCGGAGTCTCCCTAGAGACCGGCGATTCCTCAAGGACTTAATCGTCATTTAAGCCCTTAGTAAACCCTAATTTATGTACCTAATCCCCACTATAAATACCCCATTAGTCTAATTAGAAGAGCATGTTCTTCTTAGCAATCGTTAGTGTAGTTAATATCAATCAAATCTCTCTTTAATCTTGTAATCAACATTTAATCAAGTTTTAATACAAGTTTTATTTCCTTAATCTCTCTCTTGTTCATCCTTTATTTTGGGTAATTGAAGATTATTTGGGTTATTATTGGGAGATTGACAACCTTCCAATCAAGCATCAAGTACTTCTTTTATTCTTTGCTTTATTATTGGAATCATTAGTAGGTATAATTCTCTTAATCCCTTTTTAATTATTGTTAATCACTTTCATTTATTCATCATGTTTCACTTTGTTGGTATGATTGACAACCTTGCTAGCATGTTCAACATGATAATGAGTGAGTAGTTTCCTTAGCTAGGGTTAATGAGTAATTAGGGGAAACCAACATGGGGAATGATTCATGCTTAAATTAATATGCTTTCATAGTTTATTTGCTTGCTTGTTGTGATCTCAACTTATGCACATGTTATGTTTGATGAAATGCGAGCCTATGAATCCTTGCATTTTTTACCCATCACCTATCTTTTCAATGAGACTTGTAATACATAAACCAACTCGAGTCTCATTAGACCATGCATGTTGTTGAGTAGGGAAGATTAAGTCGACTTGTAGGTGTTGTACAATCTAATCGATTCGGCTCCGGGACCCAAACTTTCCTAGGATTGTAAGATACAAACCAACTCGATCCATCACAACAATAATTGCTTGCTTATAACTTGAGAATATGTTTGTATGATCAATTCCCATGAATCCCCTATGACCCCATGACACCCTAGTGCTTTTTATCAATTGTTTACATCCCTTTTAATTCATCTTGCTTGTTTACTTTTATTGCTTTTTAGTTTAGTAATCTTCTACTTCAAACCCCAATTGTGACACCCTTAGACACCACTAGTTGCAATAGAAATCTCATCTCAATTCCCGTCCCTTGGGATCTGACCTTTACTTGCCTCTTTACTAATTGTAGAGTTGTTTGTGAAGTTATAAATTGTGTTTTGGTCTAGGTGCTCCTAACGACAAGTACTGAAAACTAAACCCCACGAGGGATCACGACCAAAAAATGGCGCCGTTGCCGGGGACGGTGTTAACTTGATTTAGATTTTCTTGTATTGTTATTAGTTGTGTCTTTCTTTGCCTTGGGGAAGTAAAACTCCTCAAGGTTTGTTCTAATTGTTTTCGAGTTGTTTGATATTTTGCATGTCTAGAAGATCACAAGGTGACTTGTTAATCTTTGATCACGAAATTGAAAGGACTTTGACAACCAATAGAAGACTTGCTAGGAGAACTTTGAGAGGTATTGGTGAGGTTGTAGATATTCAACCAAATACTATTGAGTTCATCAACCCTTTTGCAAGAGAAGGTGAGGAGAACCCAACACAAAATCCAACACAAAATCAACCCACAATGCCTAAGTTTTCATCACATTCCGTACCCACCGAGGAGAACCTACCCAATGGTACTCCCACACCAAAACACTTAACCGGAAATTTTATTGCCAAATCCGCATTTATCCAATTAGTCGAAAGAAGCCAATTTGGGGGGATGCCTAGTGAAGACCCTCATTCTCATATGGAGACTTTTTGTGACTATTGTGATGCGATTTCTCAAACCGGTGTAACTCAAGACCAAATTCGATGGGTCTTATTTCCTTTTTCTCTAATTAGAACCGCGAAACAATGGTTCAAAGGCCTTGATAAGGCTACTCTCGGAATTGATTCTTGGAAGAAGTTAGCTCTAGCTTTCTACAAAAAGTTCTATCCACCGGAAAAGACTAACATGCTAAGAGCTCAAATTACGGGCTTTAAGCAAATAGATGAAGAATCCTTGTATGAAGCTTGGGAGCGATTCAAGGGAATTTGTCGCTCATGTCCTCATCATGGACTTAGCGAGTGGTTCTTGGTACAAAAATTTTGGAACGGTCTTTATGAAGACTCAAGGAACATTCTCAACATGGGATCAAATGGAATGTTCACCGAAGTTGATGACAATCAAACTTAGAACAAAATTGAGGACATGGCGGTCCATAACTCACAATATAGTAGACCTCGCAAGGCTACTAAAGGAGGAAAGCATGAAGTGGACTCCATTACTCAATTGGGTGCTCAACTTAGTGCTCACATTGATACCATCACTTTGAAGTTTGAAAAAGCTATGGCTAGACTTGAAGAAGCCTCAAAATCACCAAAGCATCATGTTAATGCCATGACGGCATCTTCATCGATCCCAAGTGGGATATGTGAGAATTGTGGAACTTTGGGACATGACCCAAGTGAATGTAGGGGAACAAATGAACAAGTGAATGCTTTCCAAGCATACAAGAGTGGTACCCCTTATTCAAACTATTACAATGAAAACACCAAATTCCATCCAAATCTCTCATACAAAAGCCAAAATGTTCAAAACCCTCAACCAACATACACCCCACCTCCCATGAGAAACCAAAATCAAAGACCCTTTTACAACCAAAACCAAGGTTACCAAAATCAAACTCCATACAATCAACAAAATGACCAAGGTTTTGATGTTCAAAAAGCGGTCCTCCAAATGCAAAAGAATTAACAAGAGTTTTTCACTCAAATGCAAAAAGATAGTCAAGCAAAGGAAATTACCATCAACAACATCCTAGCTCACACCAAAATGTTGGAAACCCAATTGACTCAACTAGCATCTTCAAGCTCACAAAGGCAAAAGCGACAATTACCACCTCAAAGTAATCCCCCAAGACATGAAACGGTTAGTGCCATTCACTTGAGGAGTGGTACAAGGTATGAAGCACCGAAAAAGCAAGTTGAGGCGGATGAAGTTGTGGAAGCTAGTGACAAAGAAGAAATTGTGCAAAACTCCAAGGATGGAGAACCATCAAAAGAAGAAATTTCAAAGAAAAATGAAGACAAGGTCAAGGAGAAGGAGCCCATTGTGATTACACTTCCTTTTCCGAGTCGTCAAGCCAAGCCCAAATTTGATGACCAACTTGGAAAATTTATGGAAATTGTGAAGAATTTGGAAGTTTCGATTCCTTTCACAGAATTAATTAATCACATGACGGCCTATGCAAAATACATGAAAGACATCCTCACAAAGAAGAAGTCGATCCGGAAGCTTAAGACTATCGCCTTCACTAAGGTGAGTAGTGCAATACTTCAAGGGAGTTCACCTCCGAAACTCAAAGATCCGGGAAGCTTCTCAATACCGTGTACCATTGGCGATACCACGATCAACAAAGCCTTATGTGATCTAGGGGCTAGTGTGAGTGTTATGCCGTACTCGGTGAGTAAAAGGTTAGGGATGGGAGACCTTAAATGCACCAATATCACAATCCAAATGGCTGATAGATCGACGAAGACACCATTAGGGATATGGGAAGATGTTCCCGTAAGAGTTGGGAAATTTTTCATCCCGGTGGACTTTGTCATTGTTGACATGGAAGAAGACTCCAACATTCCAATCATTCTAGGAAGACCTTTCTTACACACCGCGGGTGCGGTGATTGATGTGAAGCATGGAGAGCTCACTCTAGAAGTGGGAGATGAGAGCATAACTTTCAATCTTGACAAGACCATGAGAGCTCCCCGGTTGCATGAACCATGTTTTATGGTTGATCATTATAGCCGGAAGGATGATTGGAAGAAGTCGGAATTCCAATGGAAGAAGAAAATCGATGATGCTCCATTCAAAGAGCAAGTGAATTGTAACAAAGAGAGCTTGAAAACCTCACCAAAGTCAAGCAATGAAGAGGATGGCCTCATTGGCCAAGACAAGAAAGTGGGAGAGTTGTCTCTATCAACTCAAGAGATATTTAGTGATCAAGTAGATGAAGTTTGTGGTCTTTGGGACGATGAGTTTGAAGGTATTTTCAATCCCTATATTGGTAATGCTATCGATAAAGACCAACATGAAGGACAACAAGGGCAAAAGGTCTATTGAAGATCTTTATCATGATAATGAACAAGCTTTTGACTACTTTTTCAAGGTGTTGAGTAACATCAACAACACCTTGGACATGCCCCAATGACATCTCACTAAGGATGAGAGAAGTGAGGGAGGGACTAATGATTTAATTGATGTGTAGTGCTTTAGCTTAGTGTGGGGATAGCAATTGCCTAGGCTATTCATGCCTTAGTAGTGCCCCTACAATGAAGAACACGGGATTTGAAGAATGAAAAATGACAAGGGAGATGCAAGTACACGGATGGAACTGAATCCGGGTAAAACAGGGAGAATCCGAGCGTCTTCAAGGGAATCCGCTCGTCTTCAGTAAATCTGAGCGTCTTTGCCAGAATCCGCCCGTCCATTTTAACTGAGAATTTGAAATTTTAAGACTGTCGAAGAATCCGAGCGTCCTGGTAGAGAAGACGCTCGTCTTCAGAAATCCGCCCGTCTTTGCAGGAAGACGCCCGTCTTTTTGCCTGTGAAAAACAAGAAAGCTTGCTGTTTAAGAATCCGCCCATCTTCAGAGGAAGACGCTCGTCCTACAATCAAAGAATCCGAGCGTCTTTGCTGAAAGACGCCCGTCTTTAGGAGAGAATCCTGAACCCAAAATAGGCAGAATTCGAGCGCCCCGAAGGAAAGACGCCCGTCTTCCCCTGCAGTTTAAAAATTTTCGGGTATTTTAAATACCTCATCCCACATTCATTCCTTCTTTCATTCATTCAAAACACTACCCATAAACCCCAAAACTCAAAACCCTCATCCTCTCCATCACCAAAACAAGATGTCCTCAACCAAATTCAATAAAAACAAATCCAAACTTCCTTTTAACAACAATCAATCACTCCGCTTCCAACAAAAATCAAACCAAGCACCAAAATCTTCAACCTTTAAGTCGATTTTTGAAATTACAAAGGCAAAGCCTTTCATCTTAAAATCGATTTGGGTATACTTGGAAATTGAAGATTTTCACTCTTTTCTTGGTATTTTCATCAATGTCAAGAACAAAAGGATCAACAAAGGCACCTAAGGCAAAGGCACTCTCAAAAAGACAAAAATGTCTTCAAGCAAAGAAAGCCTCATTGGCTATGGTGGTAGCTAGTTCAAACTTGGAAGTTCAACAACAAATTCCTCCCTTGGAAGCAACAACATCAACAACTCCGGAAATTGCTCAATTATCAAACTATCCGGAGGTAATTTTCATTTCTAACTCCCATAGGGATACATTTGCCACGTATGCTAGAAAATCCTTTCTACCCACCAAATTCATATGTGAAGATGCCTTGAACAAATTGGGTGTCCTTGAACAAACAAAAGCCTTCTTTGAAGCCATGGGGTTGGGAAAATTGTTTGCTACAATAGAATTGACATACCCCTCCCTTACCTTAGAATTCTTGAGTTTTTTGAAAGTTACTAAGGTAGAGACTAGAGAAAACATCGAGTTCCGCCTTGCTAATGTGAGTAGGCGCATCACCTTTGATGAATTGGGTAAAGCATTGGGTCTTAGTGATTCACCTAGTTATTGCAAGAAAAGACACTAACCACTTTACCAAGCTCGATTGTGTTCTACTTGAGTCGGCCTTGAATATTGGAAGGGAATTCACCAAGCCTTACAATTCTCTAAGGCTTTTGGTGGAAAGATGGCTAAATGTTGATTGTGGAAAGCAAGGCACCGCTTTTATTGTAAATGGAGGTCTAGTCACTCTTTTGGCTAAGTACTTTGATCCGAATTTCAACAAGGATAGCAAGTATGTGGCGAAAAAGGGGGGTCATCTCATTGACATGGATGCCATGATTAACAAGTACAAGTGGGTCACTCATAACCCTCTTGACACCAAATATGGGTGGCTCACCAATGAAGCTAGATCTTTTACTTTGCCTTCCAAGATATGTCGTTTGAGTGTCCATCGGACCAACTACCTTCTTCCCCTCTCAAAAGAAGCCGAATACATCATCCGTCAACAAAGGGGTGAAATTGAAATGCCCTCGTCCTCCATTGTCACACCACCCTATCCATTCAAGTATCAAGAGTTCAAACCCAAAGGTGTTAAAGCAAGCAATGACTACATGACTCTACTTATGCAAGAGATGCACAAACAAGCTTTTAAGGATCGGGAAGATGCATACTTAGCCCAATATCCACCCCTCCTTCATTTAGCTAGGCAAGGACTACTTGATCCTTCATGTCCTTTGCCTAGTTGGGCGGATAGGGAAGTCTTCTTTCCAAGTGCATCTAGGGGTGAGATACCTGGTGACGATGAGGTTGTCGGTAATGAGGTTGTTGATGAAGACATTGATGAAGAGGTAAATGAAGGGGAAGAGGCTAATGAAGAAGAAGATGATGAAGGAAGTGAGCAAGGAAGTGAAGAGGGAAGTGGTGATGAGTCCACTTCTATTGAGGAAGATGATGACAATGATGATATGGTGGAAGACTAGCAAGCTTTGGAGGCTCCTACCCTCTTGAGGTTTGTCTACTTCTTTCTTTGTTTTATTTATTTTATCTTGATCATGGTTGGAGAGTCCAATCAACATAAAGGACTAACACCTCGGCCCCATTGAGGTGTTCCTATTTCATTGTTCCCACTTTTGAAAATCCAAAATGACAAATTTAGTTTCATGCATTGCATCTTATGTGCATGAACTACCCCCAACTTTAAGACATTAGAAATAATGTCTATCTCGATTTGGGGAAGTACATGCATACGCAACGGGAGGTAATCTAAATTATGCTCTCCGTCATAAACAAAAACCCATGCATCATGTAGTGTAGATTAGTATAGCTTGCATTTAGTGTAGAATTCATGCATCATGCTTGCATAGTTTCCCATCATTTTGGCCATTGAGAACAATGCCCCTATTAGTGTGGGGATGGGGAATTCTAACTTAACTTTTATTCAAAAATCAATCCAAAAAATTTCGAAAAACCGTAAAAATTTGAAAAAATTTGAAAAACCAAAAACAAGTTCATTTCCTTTGTAGTGTAGTCATGTATATATTGTTGTATATATTGTTGTATATATTATGCTTGTTCTATCCTTGTTCACATTGATTGACTACGCCACATCCAAGACATGAGGATCATGAAGACCGCATGGTATGATCTTTCCAATCTCCTTTTTCCTCTTTATATTAATGACTATGTGGCTTTATTTTGATTGATGCGGTATAACAATGTGAACTTAGGACTTGCATTTTGTTTATATGTCATATTAGTTGGTAGAATCATATGCATTAGGATGTATATACGTTAGTTGCATCATGGCATGTAGTTTGCATGTTAGAAAAATTTTGTGAAACCGTCTACTTGGGAAGCTTGACAAGTGTATATAGGCCCTAGTAGATGTTTTTTCTTCTTAAGACTTTGCTTAATAGAATACTTGTAAAACACCCTAGGATGTGTCATGCTAGTATCCTTTGACCCATGAATTAAGGCCTAGTCAAGAGTACCTTGTGGTGTGATAACTCCTTGGCTACCGTTTATTCCAAGGTGACCCTTGAAACCATGCATCCATCCATCATCCATATTCTACCATACATTTTGTCATCAAAGGGAATGGGCACAAAAAATAAATTGTTCAAATTTGAGTTCAATGAAATGAAAAGTAAAAGAAAGTTTGCAAAATGCATCAAATGAAAATAGGAGCAAAAATAGAACACTTATGCTTCAAATATAAGGCACCCTCACTACATATGGGGTGACTTTGAAAATGTTCAAAAAGAAATGCAAAAAGTTTAAAGTTGTCAAGTATTGAATTGCCAAACATCAAAAGAAATGGCAGAAGAAAGTGTTCTAAAATGTTATATACCACAAGAAATTGGGGGGAAAACAAAAACAAAAGCAAACTCCCAAAGTGAAACTCAAATTCTATCGATCCCTTTATCCATCGTATCCATTTTTGTGTATGGTAGAGAGGGGACGACCCTTCTTCTTTTCTAGGCAAGAGGGGGAATTCCGCGATCCTCCAGTTTTTCTAACACCATAGGGAGTCTACTCTTGACAAAAGCATTTAACGATTGAGGACAAAGGTACCCTAGCTTGACACAACTTGGAGGTGATTTATTGGTATCCTTCTAGGCTTAGTAGTTTGAAGAAATTGCATCTATGAAGGAGTGTGTACCCTTGAATTGCTTCCCTTGTAGATAATTTCTGCCACTTAGATGAGGAAAGTGGCTATTCTTTTGTAGATGCATCCATCACTTGATTTTGTGTGCTTAATGTTTGGATGTGTCGCCATTTTGGCAAGACCCACCTTGCCTTGCAAGAAGGCATCCTACCTCATGGTTATCTTGTTGTGAGTTGAAGGGGCGGAGTGAGACCCGCTAATTGTCTCATATAGGCTATGTTATTAGGTTAGTTTAAATAAAGGTCCTAGTCTTTGTCACCTCTTTACTCGGGACGAGCAAAGGTTCGGTTTGGGGATATTTGATGTGACCATAATTAGAGCATATTTAGTCCCCGAATTAGCCTTGTTCCCATGCTTTTTAGTGCATATTTGGGTCATTTATTGTCTTTAGTTCTTTGTTTTGCATATTCTTTGAGGTTTTGTGTCCTTGGTAGGAAAGGAGTGCAAACCTTGCACTTTCATGGCAAAATGAGGCTAAATTGATTGAATTCAATGACCAAGCATCAAGGAGAGACAAGATTAGAAGGTCTTTGTGCATACTATAGTAGATGGGCAATGATGAGAAAAGATCCTTGTATTCCCGAGGAAATCCTCAAGGATTTTATGAAGAAAAACGAAGAAAAGAAGAAGGAATGAAACTGCCTGACAATCCGTGCGGATTGCCCTGAAGACGCTCGTCCCTCACCACAATCCGAGCGTCTTCCTCAGCAAGACGCCCGGGTAAAACCACCCAAAGACGCCCGTCTTCCCCCTCTGGACGCCTGTCCAAAAGCTCCCAAATCCGCCCGTCCCGCGCCAAAGACGCCCGGATTCCCAGACAGTTCCATTTCGTCTTCTACAAGCTTCAAGGAAGGATGCACATCTTTTTCTAAGACCGTCGAAAAAGAGACCGGAGTCTCCCTAGAGACCGGCGATTCCTCAAGGACTTAATCGTCATTTAAGCCCTTAGTAAACCCTAATTTATGTACCTAATTCCCACTATAAATACCCCATTAGTCTAATTAGAAGAGCATGTTCTTCTTAGCAATATTTAGTGTAGTTAATATCAATCAAATATCTCTTTAATCTTGTAATCAACGTTTAATCAAGTTTTAATACAATTTTTATTTCCTTAATCTCTCTCTTGTTCATCCTTTATTTTGGGTAATTGAAGATTATTTGGGTTATTATTGGGAGATTGACAACCTTCCAATCAAGCATCAAGTACTTCTTTTATTCTTTGCTTTATTATTGGAATCATTAGTAGGTTTAATTCTCTTAATCCCTTTTTAATTATTGTTAATCACTTTCATTTATTCATCATGTTTCACTTTGTTGGTATGACTGACAACCTTGCTAGCATGTTCAGCATGATAATGAGTGAGTAGTTTCCTTAGCTAGGGTTAATGGGTAATTAGGGGAAACCAACACGGGGAATGATTCATGCTTAAATTAATATGCTTTCATAGTTTATTTGCTTGCTTGTTGTGATCTCAACTTATGCACATGTTATGTTTGATGAAATGCGAGCCTATGAATCCTTGCATTTTTTACCCATCACCTATCTTTTCAATGAGACTTGTAAGACATAAACCAACTCGAGTCTCATTAGACCATGAAAGTTGTTGAGTAGGGAAGATTAAGTCGACTTGTAGGTGTTGTACAATCTAATCGATTCAGCTCCGGGACCCAAACTTTCCTAGGATTGTAAGATATAAACCAACTCGATCCATCACAACAATAATTGCTTGCTTATAACTTGAGAATATGTTTGTATGATCAATTCCCATGAATCCCCTATGACCCCATGACACCCTAGTGCTTTTTATCAATTGTTTACATCCCTTTTAATTCATCTTGCTTGTTTACTTTCATTGCTTTTTAGTTTAGTAATCTTCTACTTCAAACCCCAATTGTGTCACCCTTAGACACCACTAGTTGCAATAGAAATCTCATCTCAATTCCCGTCCCTTGGGATCCGACCTTTACTTGCCTCTTTACTAATTGTAGAGTTGTTTGTGAAGTTATAAATTGTGTTTTGGTCTAGGTGCTCCTAACGACAAGTACTGAAAACTAAACCCCACGAGGGATCACGACCATGGACCAAGATGAAACATCAAGACAAGCTTCCCGGATCCAAGGATGGATTCCAAAGTAGTATTTATGTTCACTTTGGTAGATAGGCCACACTAGGACTTTATTTTGTTTTCCGTTTTTCCATTCCTATTGCTTTTCTTCACATGATAATTAGTGCATCATTTTCCGCCTAAATCAAACCACCTACTACTAAAATGCATGAAAATTGACTCATATAGATTGAATGTTAGTTTTCATAGACATACAGATGTCACACAATTATAAGCCATCATCTTAGTTTATTCATTCTCGCATGCTAGATATTAGTTCACTTAAAATGAATTAAAATAAAGTTGATGGGATCTTCCTCTAAAAATGAAATTGAGACTAGTCTTTATAGGCCAAACAGCTATGAATCCCTTCTTCGTCGGTAGGCATATAGGACCTTACTCTCCATATGACCCCTTCTACGTTGGGTAAGTAGTTTGTGTTGACTTAGTTTACCTCAACATTATAATCCGAAGAGTTTCTCGTGATTATGATAGACTATAGATAGAATTTACAGAAATTTATCGACCAAGAATTCTAATAGTAGAATTAGCCAAGAGGTTGGCTTATCAATTTACAGATAATTGAGTCTTGGGATCATTTATATAATTCTTGAGGGAGGTCAATTGTATAAATGCTTGAGTCTTCGCGTTATAACAGTATTGCATTATACTTAAATCATAACGATGAGTATGCTTATTATTTTTTCTTCTTTTCGCAGTGTAGAATTCGTTTTATATTGATATTACTGTTACAACAAATGGCTGGAAATAACGAAATCCATATGCCAAGTGCCACACTTGGACGCGAGTCCTGGCTAAAAGCTTTCATGGACCACATGAATCAGTTCACACGACTGAAGAATGATGGGTCCAACTTTGGACTCGGGAGGCATCATTACGGAATGTCGCCATTGCGACGGTAAGCTCAAGTACTTAACTGAGCCAATACCGCCAAACCCGGGCCCCAATGCAAGAGCTAACGAGTCAATTGCTTATAGTGACTTCGTTATGGAAGCGGGTGCGATAAAGAACGTACTCATTTTTGCAATGGAAACCAATTTGCAAAGACGCTTCATTGCCCAAGGTGCAAACAAGATTTTCACCACGCTCACTAATGAGTTCTCAAAAGCACCGAGAATCGTTACTTATGAGCATACCTGTCGCTTCTTTGATGCGAAACTCCAGAAGGGCCAACCGGTTAGCCCACACATTCTTAACATGAATGAGAATGTCGAGAAACTGGAGGCACTTGATTGCAAAATCAGTGAGAGCATAGTCATTGACCGTATGCTTCATTCACTTCATCATGGTTTTGCCCTCTTCAGGGCAAATTACTACATGAATGACATGAAGAAAAGTCCTCATGAGCTACACTCACTTCTCGTACAGACCAAGAAGGATATGAAATTGAGTGGGAGCATGAAGCAAGATGTTCTCATGATTTCCAACAAGAATAAGGGCAAGGCCAAGGCTCATGGCGAGCTAACTGTAGGAAAGCCAAATTTTAAAAAGTCAGGAAACGGTAAGAGTGGGCCTGGTGAGGCTAGTGGCTCACAAGGCAAGGTAAAGAGCAAGGGCGGTGACATTGAGTGCCACCATTGTCACAAGACTGGACATTGGAGGAGGCACTGTCCCGTGTACCGTAAGGACATAAAAGCAGGCCGCGTCACTCCTGTTGGTATGTCATCTTATACACATATGATTGAGATTAACCATGCAAGTTTCGGAACTTGGGTACTTCATACTGGTTGTGGTTCTTATCTGTGTAATCATTTGCAGGGCCTAAAAAACATCACACCTCTCGCAAAGGGTGATGTGGACCTGCTAGTCGGGAATGGAGCTAGAGTTGCTGCAGTCTCAAAGGGAACATACGTAATCCAACTCCCAAGTGGTTTTGAGTTATATTTATATAACTGTTACTATGTACCCAGTTTATCTAAGAACATTATTTCTGTTTCCGTACTTGTCAAAGACGGCTTTTCATTTTCAATAAAGGATAATAGCTGTATTTTCTCTTTCAATGAAATGGTTTATGGCAAAGCAGTTTCCATGAATGGAATTTATATCTTAGATTAAACCACAGATATATTACATGTGAATAATAAGAAATTAAAAGTTGGTGACAAAGATCAAACTTATCTATGGCATTGTCGAATGGGACACATAAATGAAAAACGTGTAAAGAAACTCGTCGAGAATGGGACTATTCCCGCATTCGATTTTTCTACATTTGGCACGTGTGAATCATGTCTTATCGGCAAAATGACTCGAATTTCCTTCAAAGGTGTTGGAATGCGCGCTAGTGACCTATTAGGACTCATACATACTGATGTATGTGGACCTATGTCAATTACCGCTAGAGATGGCTATAGATATTTTATCACTTTCACGGACGATTTGAGTAGATACGGATATGTCTACTTAATGAAGCATAAAAGTGAGTCCTTTGAGAAATTCAAGGAATACCAGAATAAGGTTGAGAACCAACTGGGTAGAAAGGTTAAAGCACTCCGTTCAGATCGGGGTGGCGAATATCTTTCAAATGAGTTTGATCAACACCTTAAAGACTGTGGAATAGTTTTACAGTTAACTCCACCTAGAACACCTCAATTAAATGGTGTGTCCGAACGGAGATATCGAACACTACTTGATATGGTTTAATCCATGATGAGTCACACGGTAGTACCTGATTCATTATGGGGTTTTGCTCTTTTGTCAGCTGCTCTTATACTTAACTGAAGTCCGTCTAAAGCTGTCGACAAGACTCCATATAAAATGTGGAATGGAACGGTACCTAACTTGTCCTTATTCGGGTTTGGGGCTGCGAGGCTTATGTCAAGTGGAGACACGAGGATAAGCTCGGCCCGCGATCGGTCAAGACATATTTTATTGGTTATCCAAAAGGAATGTTTGGTCATTACTTCTATTCGCCTACCGAACATCGAGTTTTTGTTGCGGCTAGTGAGAAGTTCTAAGAGAAAGAATTTCGCGAGAAAAAGTCAAGTAATAGAACCTTCGAGCTGTCGGAGATTCAAGAACCAACAACCGAGGAACGGATGGAGGAAGTTGTTCCTTCAACTGATGATACGGTTAATATTCCTCAGGAACCTAGGAGGTCGTTTAGAGTCTCTAATCCTCCAAACAGATACATTGGTATGGTCGAGGAGAATGACGTTTTGCTCCTAGAGAGTAATGAACCCGCTACCTATAAAGGTGCCATGACCAGTTCTGACTCTAAGCTATGGCTTGAAGCCATGCAATCCGAGATGGACTCCATGTATGAGAATGACGTATGGGATCTAGTTGTTTTACCTAATAAGGTAAAACCTCTTCATTGCAAATGGATTTACAAAATAAAGCATTCTGTAGACGGGTAACCAGATACCTATAAGGCATGACTAGTGGCAAAAGTTTCACTCAAGTGCACGGATTGCATTATGATGAAATTTTTGCACCCGTAGTTATGCTACGTTCCATTCAGATAATCTTAGCGATTGCCGCTTTTCATGACTATGAAATTTGGCAAATGGATGTGAAAACCGCCTTCTTAAACGGTTATTTAGAGGAAGAGTTGTACATGGTGCAACCCGAAGGTTTCATAGATCCGGAAAATCCTAAGAAAGTGTGCAAGCTTAAGCGTTCCATTTATGGACTTAAGCAAGCTTCTCGGAGTGGGAATCATCGTTTCGACCATGTGATAAAAGAGTATGGTTTCACTCGATCAGTCGAGGAACCATGCTTATATATCAAGTCGAGTGGGAGCAAGATTGTTTTCTTGATATTGTATGTCGATGACATACTCTTGATTGGGAATGACATTCCTCTCTTATCTTCGGTAAAAGGATGGTTGAAGAACCATTTCCAGATGAAAGATCTGGGTGAGGCACAACGCATATTGGGAATCCGTATCTATTGAGATAGATCACGACGGATGTTATCACTGAGTCAGGAGTCTTATTTAGATAAGATTCTTGAGAGGTTCAGCATGACCAACTCCAAGAAGGGGAACCTTCCAATGACGTCTGGGATGCTTTTGAGCAAGTCTCAGTCACCCATGACACCTGAAGGGGTTGAACGCATGAGTCGTGTTCCTTATGCATCTGCAATAGGATCAATCATGTATGCCATGATATGCACACGTCCAGACGTGGCATATGCATTGAGTATGACGAGTCGGTACCAAAAGAATCCAGGTGAAACACACTGGATAGCTGTTAAAAACATCCTTAAGTACGGAGGACTAAGGATTGGGCATTGACTTATGTAGGAGATACTAAGCTATGCGCAATCGGTTACGCAGATGCTAGCTTCCAAACGGATCGAGATGGTTCAAAATCTCAGTCCGGGTTCGTCTTTACTCTCAATGGTGCTGCGGTCAGCTGGAAAAGTTCCAAACAGGAAGTTGTAGCAGATTCTACTATTGAATCCGAGTACTATGCCACTTCGGAAGCAGCAAAGGAAGCTATATGGATGCGTCAATTCTTACAAGGACTTACCACAGTTCCTAGTTCGAATGACCCGATCACCATCTATTTTGACAATAGAGGTGCCATCTTCCAGGCTAAGGAGCCTAAGTCTAGCAACAAGTCTAGACATGTACATCGGAAGGCTCACATGATCCGTGATTACGTGGAGCAAGAGGAGATAGTGATTGACAAGATTGTTTCGGATGACAACATCGCGCACCCTCTCACTAAACCATTAAGATATGATAAGCATGAAGGGCACGTTATTTTCATGGGAATTAAACGTGTTCCTGAGTTGTACTAGTTGATTATGGATTCGATACATTATCTTTTTCATATGCTATTTATAACTTCATCGTTTTATTATCATATTTTGTTTTTCATGTGGATTGTACGACAACATTGAACGCCACAAAGTGAACTGAATTACATTATATTTGTTTTGGTCCGTAATCGCCTACATGAGCTGATAACTCTGGCTATTATTTTGTGAAGTTGATTGATGGTGGGTTCAACGAGCCATAAGTCAAACAGTTGGCTGATCGATCACAGATGCGAGTTATAACGATACCTCGTAGGACAAGAATTGTGACAACGCAATGGAGTCCTAAATGTTTAAAAACATTCGGTGCCAGGTCGTGGATTGGACGTCCATTGTATTCCTAGAGTCGATTCTTTTGACTATCGACTTTCTCTTGAGATTAAGGCAGTTTTTGGGTGACTTTGGTTTCTTTCTCATGGTCTGTAGTAACAGAGGCTAAGCGATTGTCACTTTGGGTCATTTCATACTGTGCTTATATCTGCAGGATTCGAGTTGAAGAAAATATCCAACCTTTATCAGGTTTAGTTATTTCTCAGGGCCACTCGAGGAGTTGTAACTGAAATGCATGGCCATGCTCAAATGATGATTCGTTTATCAGTTAAGTTACTCTCTAGTCGGGAAAACCACTCTTGATATTGATCACTTGTAAAATACGACCTTTATGAATACGGATTTTGCAAATTGTTTTACATTGAGTGGGAGAAATTTTAGGATATGAGAATCGGTTATCGCACATACACTTGTGAGGACAAGTGGGAGATTGTTGGAGCTTGTGTCCTCCACAATTAGTGTGACAACGTATATAAATCTTTTATATGTTCACAAGGGTATACTTAGTATTTTATCAGTCGATTAACGTTTACTTAATAACGGTTGGCTTGCTAGAAGTTTGACGTTATTATCATACTGATGGTGGTGATCAACTGGTCCCTAAAAGTCACACCTAAAGGATGTGTTTGAGAGATGTGATTGTATGAAAATATAATCACATTGATGTCTTATATGACTAAAAGGTTAGTCCATGTATTCGACTAAACAGTTAGTCAATGTGATGATGAGAAGATTATTTAATTCAATTAAATAGTATTAGCTGAGACGAATTAACTGTCAATTCGTAAATTGAATATAAATTATTATATTTAATTAATGTATATAATGTTAGCTTAAACGAATTAAGATGTTAATTCGTGATTAAACGTAACCAGTTATATTTAATTAGAAAATTATAAATATGCGATATTTATAGTTAAAGTATATATTATACGAGATTGTTATAATATATATTGTCAGGCCGGAATTAATAAATCGACTACAAACGGCATGTGTGGACTTATTAATACGGGACAACATATATGACAATTGATAAAAATATACACACATTTTATACATTAAAATAACTACCAAAAATTAGGAGATTTCTCTCTTCCTTTGTGGTTCACTCGGTCAAAACAAGAAAAGAAAGAAAAAAATATCTCCCATTTTTCTCTCCCTTTTTCGGTTATAATAGCGTAGAAGGGAGATCATTTTTGACTACTCTTTTTGACCTAATTCTAATCATCATACAAAACCCTAAAACCTCACAAAAATTGGGGATCTATTCTAGCAAAGAAAAGAGGCATTTCTCATCACATTTTGGGTGCAACTATTAGGAGAATATCAATTTGATATTTGTTCTTAGGCCATATTTCCTAGGACCAAAGGTTGATTCTTAATCTATACTATTTTGTTTATGCAATTTCGTTTATGATAGTTTTTCATTATTATAATTTCGTTATAATCCTAATAATCTTAAAGGAAGCATACCGATATTTCCTACAGTAGTATATGGACCGCATCTGAACATTTAACCCCAAGAAGCATCTCTAACTCTTGTTGTTTTGTCATTGTTTCAGGGCCGGGCTTGAATTTCTGTCTAAATGCCTTCAATAAATCGGTAAGATCGGTTACATGATTTTCAGGCAGAGATTTTATCAAAGACAACGTTAAGTAGAACTCTGACCAAACATTCGAAATCTGCAGCTTACTCATATCTGACGAATCAAAATTGTCCATCAATTGCCCATGCACATCATAAAGAGGCATCTTTTTGGTGTTCTTTGTCCACCTACTCAAAAGGTATTGTTCAGGTATCTTCCTCACCCCTTTACCTGATAAAATCATGATAATGTGTTTGCAGATGTATCCCTTCCAGAACCTCTTACATGAACATTTTGCATCGAAAGTTGTGGGTTTAAATGTTGTTGTGTACGTTGTACGAAATTTTGCATCTTCAACATCAAGAAACCTTGCAGTGGAATCCCTTGAAGAATATCCAGCGCTAGATGAATGCAAAGAAGCGACACACTGCTTTGGAATTTGTAAAAGAGTTCGTGTGTGTAGATGGTGGATGCATGAATCTCGAGATGAAGGATGGTTTTGGTTACAGGTAGAGAGAAATCACTGTCTCTATCAAGTGACTTTTGGGTGTATCTTTGTTGATCCATCGCGCTCTGGAAGCACAACAAAAATTCCACAAGTGTGCCACGAGGATTCTCGAACCGGTTGAAGAAGTTTTTCATGCTCTCAGAATATTGGGTAGTTCTGAGAACACAACCAAGAGGAATGTCACGATAATAAGCCGGAATCCAACGCTGCCGCTTGTTAAAATTGTTAGAAATATATAATCTCATTAATTTACATATTCATATATGTTCAAATTTATTTAGTCATAAAATAAATTCTAGATCTTATGCATGCAAACTAAAATAAAAGAGATGGAAAAATCTATTTCTCACCATCTTATTTTCGGCCATTTGGGCACCAACAAGATCTCCTTCTTGTTAGTTCTTGAGCTTTCCTTATAATGGATGAACAAGGTTCAAATTAAAAACTCTCCCAAAAGCATATACCCAAGGTGTTACTCTTAATAATTAATAATATTATGAACTAGTAATATTATTAATCTAGCTTAAAATTGACCCAAAATATTTATTTTGTTCTCCTCTATTTCGGTTAAGAGGAGAGGAATTTGTGAGCTTTTGTTTCTCTAGAATTTTCACAATAGTAGAGAGTAATCTCATTTTCTTACACTAGAAAACTATGATGAAGTAGTGAAAATGAAAATGATAGAGGAAAAGCTCTCTCTTTTCTCTTGGAAAAACCGGTTGGAGGAGGGAGTAGGAGCCAATGCATGAGCTTGTTTTTCTACCCAAGAAAAATAGGCATGCAAGGCTACAAGTAGGGTTTGATCATTGTGTTTTCCACTTAAAATAAAAACACAATATAAATCTAATACTCCCTCCTTTTTTCGGCACACTTAAATAAAATGGGTAGTCCATTTTATTTTGTCATTTGTCAATTGTGACATATGTGACATGTTACTTGACATGTGAAATTGTAATGTATTTTTAACATATTAAAAATCAACATACTCATAAAATATGTCATATACAAAATCGACTAGTAGTTCGTAATTACTTGTACCAAAACGGTTTATCAAATTATAAATTACAACGTCTTGTATTTATAATAAATTATTCATTCAATTTCAATTTCAATTGTTTCGTAAACAATAATTTGATCCAAGTAATAAAACAATTCGATTACTTAGACCGTATCTAATTTAATCGAATTACAATAAGACACGTTAACTTTACTCACAAAATCATCCGTCAATTTTAGGCAATTTAATTAACTCGTATCGGCATACGATTAATTAAATAATCAATTAAGAGCGTCATCCTATAGGTATGACCTAAGGGGATCAACTGATCACCACCGCCGTACGACAGTAATGTCAAACTCTAGTCAGTCAGTCATTACCGATATGTGTGGACCAGTTGACTGTAAAACATTACATCCCACATCTATTTTTAAAATGAGATTTAAACATGTGATCATCATGATTGACAGTTGTGATTGCATTATTGTCGGAGGACACATATTCCAACAAAAATATTTTTAAACCATCCATTATCTTCCAGTTGAAACTCATTGATCAACGCAGACCACATCTCTTCAAAGTCAAAAGGCTCTAGGTCGGAATCCCAAACAATAGAATTCATACGGCTTACAAAGTCCGTCTCTTTGGTCACCGTCGTGCCTACCTTTTCATGTAATTTATGTATGATGTGCCACATGCAATAACAATGGGCAGCTGTTTTAAAAACAGCAGGCAATGCAATTTTTATTGCAGGGCATTGGTCGGTAAATAAGCAATTGGGTTCCTTTCCACCCATACAATCTAAGAATTACTGGAAAACCCAATTGAAATTTTTGTCGTTCTCCCTAACCACAAGTGAAGCAACAAAGGTGACCGACTTCTTGTGATGATCTACACCAGTAAAAGGACAGAATTTCATATCACACTTATTGGTTGAATAGGTTGGGTCAAAGGTCACCACCTCACCATATAGTAAGTAGTTTCGACGTGCCTCTGCATCAGCCCAAAAAACACGAAACAAACACCGCTTCTCATCAACATCATACGCATAATAATACCCTAGCCTAGTTTCAGAAAGCACTTCAAGCTGATTTATTAACATTTGAGCATCCCGCTGCCCTATAAAAACACTTGATTTCCCTACCAAAATTTTCAATGTCAGTCAAACATGCTCCCACATTTTCATAGCCATCAACATACTCCTTATAAGACCTGAAAGTAGTCGTTGGGCTGATATTTACCTTGCAATTGTCAATGATTGTTTGTTTCTGATGTAAATTAAGGTGGCTGGATTTGTTCTGAAATTCTTTATACTTTAGTGGACAAAGAAAGTGGTTATGGGCAGCATGAAACTGATCAAGAACAAAAAGTGGGTCTTCCTAGGATCATATGGTTTCATACTTCTCTCCTCCTCTTCACCATTAGAGGGTAACACATTCGGCTGACTATCCCTAAAGCCTTCTCGATTACAGACAATGAGTTTTGTCTTTATATCACCACTACCACGAAACCTTTTAGTTGAAGACTTTCTTGGTTCAAATCCGCGAGCGTCCGCATAAGTTTCATTAAATTGGATACACTCATCTAAGGTAGCAAAACTTTGTCCTTTTCTAGGTGTAAATTGAGCGGCAACATTCCGTATCCACTCCTCAGAAACTCCAGGGGTGACAATCAAAGAAAGGTGATTTCCACTATGCACATCATCAACTTCTATGCATTGTGGAGTAGAACCAGGTATAAGAGAAGCAGAAAAAGTATCTTCAAAACAGGCTGATGGAACAAATTCTAGCAGGGAAAAGTAAATGAGAGTAAATCAGGCTGTGATATTATTAAGGATAATATGTGATACTAGTAAGCATAAGGGCTGATACTGAATTATATAAAGTAACTACTGTAAAGTAAAGTGTGGGATACTAATTTACAGAAGCATGTATTATTAGATATTTTAGTGTATGATACTATTGTGAATGATATGTGATATTATTAAAGACAACTTGTGATATGCTAATTAGGTAAAACATATAATATATAACTATATTTGAAACTAGGATACTGTAAAGAATATGAGTGATACTATTAGGGTTATGTTGTGATACTAAGTTAAATTAAGTAGGTAAACAAATTTAGGTCAAACAGCAACAATAAGGTCAAATCTGAATGAATCATGCGAAACAGTTCGCAAAAGAAAAGACGAGATAAAGCGATAATTGTAATAGTGATGAGCAATATATACATGAGATAATCAAAATAAATCAGGTAACACGAGATGAATGAAACATGAATTCAAATGGAAAACGATAACAATAAAACATCAATTAATACAACTCAGAAAAGATGACTAAAATTCAGAAATTGAGACAAAAAACAAAGCGAAATTACAACAAAAAAAACAAAAATTAAACTAAATCAAGTAACGCGAGATGATTAAAACATGAATTAAACAAGGAAAACGATAACAATTAAACATCAATTAATAAAAATCAGAAAAGATGACTAAAATTCCTAAAGTGAGACAAAAACAAAGCGAAATTACAACAAAAAACACAAAAATTAAAGGAATGATGTGATGGGTGATGTCGTTGGGTCTCCCAATCAAACACATTTATATTCTCAACAAACAACTAGTTAGTGGTAAGTCGAGGTCGATTCATGGGACGGTGTGCTTTGGGTTCTAAGTTTATCCATTTCAATTTATGCAAGTGTCACGATTGATTTGGGTTGTAGTTGTGTTCTAGACTAATGTAAGCAATAAAGTAAAACAAGCAATAAAAGGAAGGATGTAAACAAATGATTAAAAATGCTAGGATATCATGGGGCCATAAGGGATTCATGGGAGATGATCATACAAAAATGTTCACAAAGTTGCAAGCAATTAATGTGGTAAAGGAACCGAGTTGGTTTATGTCTTACGGTTCTTAGGAAGAGTTGGGTCCCGGAGCCGAATCCATTAGATTGTACAACACCTACAAGTCGACTTAATTTCCTCCTAATCACTTCTATGCATGGTCTAACAAGACTCGAGTTGGTTTATATCTTACAAGTCAAGTTGAATAGATAAGAGATGGTTGTAAATGCAAGGATTCATAGGCTTAGCATTTCATCAAACATAACATGTGCATAGGTTGACATCACAACAAGCAAGCAATTTAATTATGAAAACATATTAGATTAAGCATGATTAGTCCCATGTTTGTTTCCCCTAATTACCCACTAATCCTAGTTTAGTAAATACTCCCTCATTATCATGGAAAACATGTCATTAATGGTGTCAATCATTACAACAAGTATAAACATGATAAGATCTTAAGGAAATAAACAATAAAGAGTAAAGAGTAAAGGAATTATACCAAACTTGAGATGATTCCCAATAATAAAGCAAAGAATAAAAGAAGAGAACTTGATTGATTGATTGATGAAGGGTTGTCAATCCTCCAATAATAACCCAATAATCTTCAATTACCCAAAAGTAACAAACTTGAACAATAATTAAGGAGAGATTAATGTGAAATTTATGGAAAGATTAAAGAGTAATCTATTATAATCTACTCCTAATCTAATCTAAGAGGAATTTCTAATGTGGAAGCCCCCTTTGATTATCATCAAAATGGGGTATTTATAGTAGTGCCTCATTAGGTTAACTAAGGCTAAATTAGTAATTAACAATTCTAAGTTCTAAGTAGGGAAATGCAAGTATTTTGGAGAGATGCGCATCCTTGCTGACGACACCGAGGGACGCTCGTGTACAAGGGTGGGACGCTCGGATTGTAGGCAGGTAGGACGAGCGGCTGAAGGTCGGGACGCTAGGATTCTGGGGCACTTGGATGAGCGTCTTGAAGCTTTGGACACTCAGATTGCTGTTCAGAATGCTTCCTCTCACATACTTCTTATTCTTGCAACATTGGTCTTTAGTTCTTGCCTCTTTTTCTCCACTCGTTCTACCAAGATCGTTAATGTCCTTCCAAATAAGCTCAAGAGACGGGAATTTCGGCGTAATTGTCTCCTTTCCTACAAAACGTATGAAATGCACTAGGAAAGCAAAATAGAAAGCATTTGACGGACAAAATGGCTATGGAATATTATAATAGTATGCAAAATAGGCTCAATAAAGGGACTAAATTTGCGCAAATATGAGTCACATCAAATATCCCCAAACCGAACCTTTACTCGTCCGAGTAAAGAGGTGACAAAAATTAGACCTATATTTAAACTATCCTACTAATATAACCGATATGAGACAATTAGCGGGTCTCACTCCGCCCCTTCAACTCACAACAAGACAACCATGAGGTAGGATGCCTTCTTGCAAGGCAAGGTGGGTCTTGCCAAAATGGCAACACATCCAATCATTAAAGCACACAAAAACAAGTAATGGATGCATCTACAAAAAGAATAGCCACTTTCCTCATCTAAGTGGCGGAAATTATCTAAAGGGAAAGTAATTCAAAGGTACACACTCCTTCATAGATATGGTTTCTTCAAACTACTAAGCTTAGAAGGATACCAATAAATCACCTCCAAGTTGTGTCAAGCTAGGGTACCTTTGTCCTAGATCTTTAAATGCTTTTGTCAAGAATAGAGTCCCTATGGTGTTAGAAACACTGGAGGATCGCGGAATTCCCATTCTTGCCTGGACAAGAAGAAGGGTCGTCCCCTCTCTACCATGCACAAAAGTGGATACGATGGAAAAGGGATCAATAGAACTTGAGTTTCATATGGGAGTTTGCTTTTGTTATTGTTTCCTCCAAATTTCTTGTGCCATATAACATTTGAGAACACTTTCTTTTTGCCATTTCTTTTGATTTTTGGCATTTCAATACTTGACAACTTTTCAACTTTTGCATTTTCTTTTGAATATTTTCAAAGTCACCCCAATTAGTAACGAGGGTGCCTTATTTTTGAAGCATAGGAGTTTTCATTTTTGTTACTCCTCTTTTCTTTTGATGCATTTGCAAACTTTTTGACTTTTCATTTCATTTCTTGAACTCAAATTTTGAACAATTTTTGTGCCCATTTCCTTTGATGACAAAAATATGGTAGAACATGGAGGAATGATGGTTGCATGGTTTCAAGGGTCACCTTGGAATAAACGGTAGCCAAGGAGTTATCACACCACAAGGTACTCTTGACTAGGCCTTAATCCATGGGTCAAAGGATACTAGCATGACACATCCTAGGGTGTTTTACAAGTATTCTAACAAGCAAAGTCTTAAGACGAAAAAGCATCTACTAGGGCCTATAAACACTTGTCAAGCTTCCCAAATAGACGGTTTCACAAAATTTTTCTTAAATGCAACTATATGCCACGCTGTAACTAACATATATACATCCTAATGCATATGCTTCTACCAACTAGCATGCCAAATAAACTAAATACAATCCTAATTTCACATTGTTTATACCGCATCAATCAAAATAAAGTCACATAGTCATTAACATAAAGAGGAAAAAGGAGATTGGAAAGAACATACCATGCGGTATTCAATATCCTCATGTCTCGGATGTGGCGTATTCGATCAATGTGAAAAAGGATGGACAAACACAAGTATATACAAACACAGTATATACACAAAACTATAATATAAGGGAAATGAACATGTTTTTGAATTTTTGAATTTTTCAAATTTTTATGGTATTTATGTTTATGAAACAAAAAGACATGTTTTTGTATTTTTCAAATTTTTTCAATTTTTATCATTTTTTGGAATATAAATTCCCATCCCTAACTTTATTTTTGACATTGTCCTCAATGTACATGTAGGATTAGGAATGAAAAAGAAATACATTTTTTTGGATTTTTGATTTTTTGAAATAAAGTACAAATGCAATGATATGATATGAATGCATGCTCTAACTAAATGCAATTATATATGTCATATATAACAAACGAATGCAATCTAAACTATACTAAATGATGCATGTTCTCACCTATGATCAAACCTCCCCAAACCGATTTAAACACTATTTCTAGTGTAGAAAAGAATAGGATTGGTCATTAGTGTTTATGAGTTCTAATCTGTATGCAATTATTTTACATGAATCATGTGAGATATATTACAATGCAAAATAATCTAATCATGTGAGATATATTATAATACAACTATACTATATGAACTAACTAATGTAAATGCAATATGAAATATAATACAAATGTAAGTGAAGGCTAAACTTAATGCAATGCACTATACAAAAGAGAGAGGGAGAGAAGAGTATCATACAAATGGAGGTGGTGAGGTAGGCATCTCTCACTCGTCATCATCATCTTGGTGGTAGACATACCTACTAGAACTTCCTCCTTGGTCATACCCTCCTCCTTGACTAGAGTATCCTCCACCTTGACCATCAAAGTTCCCGGCTTGGTTCCCTTGATTAGGGAACAAGAGGTGTGGTTGTGCCCAAGATGGTCGAGGGCCATTAGGGTCGATATACCCTTGTTGTGCCATTTGATAGTACTGAGGATAAAGGGCCATGTAGTTATCGACCCGCCCATCGTGTACTCCGAGATCAAGCTTCTTCATAAGGTTCATCTAGTCATGCAAATCGGGAGCATTGGGGATTTGTGGTGTGAATGGCGTATAAGGAGTAGGGTATGATGGGAAAGGCACATAGGACGGCGGGGCAATGGGCCTTACCGGAATCACTCGAGGTTGTGGAGGTTGGCGGGGTACTTCTTCTCTTTGAGGGGGGTTGGGGTGGATTTGGATGTCGAGAAGGTAGCTCGGCCTAGGTGAATACGGGCTCAACCTTGGGTCGGTACCGGGTATATTCTACCCCGAAAGAATAATAGAGGAACACCCTTTGTGAACCATTCTACACTCCCATTTTGAGTGTAGGCACACCACCAGTGGTGGTTGAAGATGGCGTCCTCATCAATCAAAGTACTACCCTCAAGAGGTGTATAAGTCCCATGGGTATTGAACCCGAGACAAAGGTAGTTAGGCAAGATAGTAATTAGACCCCCCATCACGAAGGTCTTAAGTTGGAAGTTCCCTTGAGAGAAATCATAGAATCTCGTAAGCATCTCAAGGGGGGTATTGAAGTTGTACCTCCTTGTCCCCCGAACATTTAGATATGACTCAAGGAATGTCAGATCGAGGAGAGTGCACCTATCTTGCTCATGTCTCCCATTAATGGGGCCGGCTAAGAAACGTTCGGTGATCCGAATCACCGAGTATTGAATAGCAAAGTTGTAGCATTGTTTTTGGTGAATGAAATCCCTCCCGGAAATAGCCTTCCAAACTAGGTCTACATCAAAGTCGGAGGGTTTGTTGATGTTGCTTGTTGGTACAACAAGACCAAAAATTCGAGCAAATTGGTCAAGTGATAGGCTATGGTCAAGGTTGCACAACCGGAACTCCATACCAACATTGTTCCGTGTGTTCGAAACAATACGAAGGCTACTAAAAAATTCCAAGGTAAGGTTAAGGTACGTCTCTTCATGGGCATGGAATAATTTCCCAATCCCCAAACCGTCAAAGAAAATTTCGGTTTGGTACCTTATACCTAGGATTTCTAACACCCTAGTGTCAATAAACTGAGTCTGTTCGTAATCCTTACCTAGCAACTTGACAAACTTAGCGCGGTGGTCATCAGATGTGAAGAGTACCTCCGGAAAGTACTCAAGTTGCTCCACCCCTCCTCTTATCACGGGATGGAAGCTTCTTGGAACCATCATTTATTGAGGGGATGAAGAAGATGAGCCCTTGCATTTCTTGGTAGCGCCTTCAACAAGCTTCTTGGCTTTTCCCTTTAGATTCATCAATTTTGATTTGGGAAAGTTAGGGTTTCGTTGGTTTTTGTCGTGAGGGGAGTGTTTGGATATGAAGATGAGTGAATTAGGTTTAGATAAGATGAGAAAATGAGGGATGGTAGGGGGTATTTTTATAGAAAAGAGAGGTGGGACGAGCGGCTGAGGGTCGGGCTCGGACGGATTAGTCGAGGTAAGTGTATGAATCCGAGCGTCTTTGTGGTCGGGACGAGCGTCTTGCTGCATTTGATCCGAGCATCTTAGCAAAAATCCGCTCGGATTTCATTCCAGGGATCCTGCTTCAACTGGGAAGGAGAAAAGACGAGCGTACCGAGTTTGGGACGAGCGGCTTTACCGAGACGAGCGTTGATACCGTCGTAGAGTACCAAAAATAATATTTATAAATTTCCAAACTACTACTATAGATAGCGGCAGTCAGGGTCGAACCACAGGGAGGTAGGGAATTATTAGTTGCTTTCTATTTTAGTCTAAGGGTAACAATGAGGGGGTTTTGATTGATTTAAAACTAACTAATAGCAATAAAAATAAAAGCTACAACTAAAGCAATTAAATTAGGTTTAACAATAATAAAAAGGATGCCAAGACGATCGGTTCATTGTAGCTACGACGACGCAAGTCCTAGGTAAATCTGAAATAATCACGTAAGGTGGGAAAATAAGAAGTCCTCTCAGACCAACTTAACAAGTAGCGCCGCTCAGCCTAAGCTACTAGTCCCTAGGTCTCACTAATACTAGCTCACGCCCTGAAAAGTGATTCCTAATGCCTAAATTTTACTTATCTTACGATCTTAGTATAATTTAGTCATTCAATTGATAGTCTATTGCCCTCCCCTCTCTTTCGATCTATTGGGTCGGTCAATTCCTAAGAATTTAACAAATAGCCTCTCGGTCTTTTATCAAAAATTGCAATTAAATCAATCGAACAGTGCTAATTCTTACGCGATCTGATCGATCGACTAGTTGGGATCGATCGACCAGGTTTTCAGTCGATCGACTATTGACATCAGTCGATCGACCAAGACCCGTATCAGGTCTACCTATTCTACGTCGTCTACGCCACAAATTCCCTCACATCTTAGCAAAGGGTGATTACCTACGCATATTAAAATTGATAACAACAACGAAATTGAAATAAACGATATGGGAAAACATAATTTGAATGATTAAAGCAATAAAACGCAATAAAGAGGCTATGGTTCGGGATTCTAATCTATCAATTCTATGCTAATGACAAAATAAAGTAGAAACTTAAATTAAGGAAAAAATAATACCGAAGTAGGAAGCAAGAATTGAATCCGAAAGCAAGCAAGGAACTTTATTGAGAAATTAATGTAAACTAAAGAACCCTAAATTTTTGATGATGAAAACTGAATGATAAAACTGAAAGCTAAAGCTACGTTATATAGGAGTATCACGCAACTCTTATTCCTAAACCTAATATACAATGGGCTTAAGCTAAATCTCGTCTTTAAATTCTCGTCAGACTCGTGGAGTGGTCGATCGACCACTTGACCAGGTCGATCGACCAACAGCGCTATTTGTCACTGCATTCGACGATTCTGCAGCGCACCGATTTTAAAACAGCTGCAATTTCTTCGTTACTTGGTCAAATCAGGCGTTCTATGCGGCGTTGGAAAGCTAAGAGGATAAGCTTTCACCTCCAATTGGAATTGCTCGATTATCTGCTCTAGAACTCGATAAATAGCCATCTGAAGTAGCCTACAATGTCGAGAAGCATTCTGACGGTCTATAGACCATGTAGGTCAGTCTATAGACCACTGTAGCTGGCAATCCGCTTCTAAAACTCACGCAAATACACCCTCCAGGCCTTGAAATGCGCACCAAGTTCACTTCGCGAGCTTTCCCTTCATGTCAAATGCTATGCTAAACACTTTGGGACGGGTTTGGCTCATTATCTACTCAATTCCGCAATAATCTGCAATATAACATAAAAAGGCGGAAGTCGACGAAAAGGGGCAAATAGTAGAATAAACTACTAATAATAGACATAAAATGCGTGGAAATAAAGATGTAAAACATCATATTATAGACACGCATCAAACTTCCCCAAACCAAACCTTTGCTTGTCCCCAAGCAAACTAAATGCAAAACTAAATTTAGATAGAAAGGAGCAAAACATGGACAAACTGAAAATCGTCTACTTAATACGATTTAATGCATATGAATCAACTACTAATAGCTCAATGTCACGCAAACGAATTTATGCATATTTCGAAAAGATGTTGAACGTTTGACCTTGCAAGACTTTCAAGATTGGACTCTCCCGGGTCACTCTTCTCTCAACAAAGCAAATGGTAAGCAACTTATATGTAAGAGAGAAAAAGACAAAAGTCACTCACCTAGACTCAACCAACATGATCATGCATGCAATATAGTATGATAAGTAATTCTAGCTACCGTGTACATACATTCCAACCATTCAGGGTCCATCACATGCCCAATACTTGCAAAGATTTGGAAAAGTGAGGCTATGGGTAAGAAGAGGCAAAACGATATGGGAATGAGAGGGAAATAGCCAAGCTAGCATCCTAACAAACCGAATAAATCATCCACTTCTAACTCAACGAAATAAGCTCAAATGCCTTAATGAATTAGGCAAACACTTCACTAATCCAAATAATACTCCTCATAAAATATAAAGCAAACATAGGAGTAAACTTTTTCCTTTTTATTTTCTTTGCCGTTTCTTTTTCTTTTGTTTTCTTTTTTTTTTCTTTTTTTTTTTTCTTTTCGTTTTTTTTTTTCGCCAGTCACTATTTTTCAATTTTCTTTTCTCCTTCATTCATTACCAACTTCATAGAGTGCAAATCGAGCCAAAATTGATACAATACAACGAATACCACTAAAACTACTAAACTAGCTCAGCAAAGGGTAGGCTTAGTTTATGGATTGTAGCTAAAGGGTCAACTGGCAATTTTGGCTAATGTGAAGCTAATGGGTAAAATGAATAAAAGGGATTTCCGCAAGCATTCTCCAAACATGCAATACCAACCACTAACCCGAATGTATGCAGGCAAAAAGAAATTAAATGTCATACTTGTGCAAATTAATGTTACACGATATGCAGGGAGTAACTACTCACAATCCTAAATGAAACTGGTCATGAATGACACCAGTTTCTAAAGCTCTAATTCCTTAGAAAGTTTTGTAGCTTGCCAAAATTTCAAGTCAAGTCTAATTGTTCAACAAATTTTGAAACGAAATTCGAGATATTGCAAAAACTTTTGCTAAAAGATGTGATAAAATGCAGGGTTTAAGCAAATGACAACTATCAGTAATGAATACTCCAATCTGACTCAACCTAATATGCAAAATTAAACGTGATAATTTTGAATTTTTGAATTTTTTCTAAATTTTTTGAAATTTTGTATATATGGAAAATAAAAAAAACAATGCAAGACAAAAATGTAAACGTGAATGCAAAACAGAATGAAATGCAACGCAAACCCCTTCCCCAAACCAAATCACACAATGCCCTCATTGTGCGAAATCATGTGTATAAATAAGCAAAGGAAATTGGGATTTTGCGATAAGAAACTAAATAAGACATGAAATTGGGACTCGGAAACTTACAAGATTTTAAGCGCAAAAGGAAACCTCCAAACCAGCGTGAGCTAGGAGGTTTCAGTAGCCAGCAGTGCTACCATAGGTACCTGAAAAGAAACAAAACATACCGCGCATTATCTGAGAAAACGAAATTGAAACGGTAATTATGTGCAAAGAATTAAAAGAACGAGGTATAGCAGCTACAGTGGTCGATCGACCACTCTAACCAGTCGATCGACCAAGTTACCTGGAACAGTAGCTTCTGTGCTGCGCGAATCAGTCGATCAACCACTCTAATCAGTCGATCGACCAAGTTACCTGACGTGAACAGTTCCTGCTCACGAATTAACTCAATAAATTGAGTTAATATAGTCCTAGTACCTGCAAATACACATAATAACGCGCCCAAAATTGCGCTAAACCCAAATGTAAAGTCTAAAGAGTTGTAAAACAAAGCTTATTCGCAAAATAACAAAAATCACACTCCGGGTTGCCTCCTGGTAGCGCTAGATTAGACGGTCCCAGCTCGACCCTCTTTTCCTTCAAACAGCTACTCCAAATAAGCCCAGTCAAAACAGCTCAAAGCACGAAGCAACCGATCAAACAACTGCGCATGTGCTACACAAAATTGTAAGTAGCACCATAAAATAGTAGTAGCATAGGAAATTAAAATGTAATAACATCTAAGTCTAACAAATTTCCTATGACAGCTCCTAAAAACATCCACAAAATTATTCCTCCCTCCAGATAAGGGCGGAATGTAAAAGCTCAAATTAACAGCAGGTTGAAAATTAGCGAGCTCAGTAGCATTTGACTCAAAAACAACGCGAGTAGAATTAAGATGCTCAGACGGGTATGAACTATGAGGTGGAGGAGTCTGGTCAACTAAGGGAGAAGGTGGATAGTCGTCCCAAATGCATGGGGCGGTAAAGTCAAATGGGTCAATGGGGTCTCCTAGAATAGGCTCATCTACATCGTCATAATTATCCCATTTAACCTCAAGACTGTCAAAATTTTCCTCCTCACTCTCCTTATCGCTAGACTCATCAAGTTGGAGGTTCTCAAAGAGATCCTCCAAATCGACCTCACTATCAGTGCAAGAATCATAAAGGGGTTCTAAACTATCCTCATAAAAAGGATTGCCAACCACGCTAATAGTATCCTCTATGTCTCCGTCAGCATTTCCTAAATTGGTTTCTAAGGTCTCACCCACCCCCTCATCTGAGTCAACATGGAGAGAAAAGTTGGGTTTAAGAGTTTCAGCAGCAAACCAATCAAAAAATTATAATACCTCAATTATGGGGAGTCCTGTGAAATCCCCCTTACCAATAGATTTTAAGTATGCTCGCGTAGGGTGAGTCACTCCATGGATGATAGTCAAGCATGTTTGGAGTTCAGAGAATGCATCTCGTCTGGGCTCGACCCACTCCATAAGCCTGGCGAAATAAGCGCCAAAAATTTCGTTCTCTTCCTGCGGAAATCTCAGCATGAGAACGGTCTCAAGGAACCGACGTTCCCTGAGACTAAAGAAAGAAAGACTAAAATTAAAAACAACTAAAAATTAGCGCTGCCTCCCCGGCAACGGCGCCAAAATTTGATACCGTCGTAGAGTACCAAAAATAATATTTTTAAATTTCCAAACTACTACTATAGATAGCGGCAGTCAGGGTCGAACCACAGGGAGGTAGGGAATTATTAGTTGCTTTCTATTTTAGTCTAAGGGTAACAATGAGGGGGTTTTGATTGATTTAAAACTAACTAATAGCAATAAAAATAAAAGCTACAACTAAAGCAATTAAATAAAAAGGTGTAACAATAATAAAAAGGATGCCAAGACGATCGGTTCATTGTAGCTACGACGACGCAAGTCCTAGGTAAATCTCAAATAATCACGTAAGGTGGGAAAATAAGAAGTCCTCTCAGACCAACTTAACAAGTACCGCCGCTCAGCCTAAGCTACTAGTCCCTAGGTCTCACTAATACTAGCTCACGCCCTGAAAAGTGATTCCTAATGCCTAAATTTTACTTATCTTACGATCTTAGTATAATTTAGTCATTCAATTGATAGTCTATTGCCCTCCCCTCTCTTTCGATCTATTGGGTCGGTCAATTCCTAAGAATTTAACAAATAGCCTCTCGGTCTTTTATCAAAAATTGCAATTAAATCAATCGAACAGTGCTAATTCTTACGCGATGCAGTCGATCGACTAGTCAAAGGCGATCGATCGACCAGTTTTCGATCGATCGACTATTGACATCAGTCGATCGACCAAGACCCGTATCAGGTCTACCTATTCTACGTCGTCTACGCCACAAATTCCCTCACATCTTAGCAAAGGGTGATTACCTACGCATATCAAAATTGATAACAACAACGAAATTGAAATAAACGATATGGGAAAACATAATTTGAATGATTAAAGCAATAAAACGCAATAAAGAGGCTATGGTTCGGGATTCTAATCTATCAATTCTATGCTAATGACAAAATAAAGTAGAAACTTAAATTAAGGACAAAATAATACCGAAGTAGGAAGCAAGAATTGAATCCGAAAGCAAGCAAGGAACTTTATTGAGAAATTAATGTAAACTAAAGAACCCTAAATTTTTGATGATGAAAACTGAATGATAAAACTGAAAGCTAAAGCTACGTTATATAGAAGTATCACGCAACTCTTATTCTTAAACCTAATATACAATGGGCTTAAGCTAAATCTCGTCTTTAAATTCTTGTCAGACTCGTGGAGTGGTCGATCAACCACTTGGACCAGTCGATCGACCAACAGCGCTGTACAGAATTGCATTCTAACGATTCCTACAGCGCGCACCGATTTTAAAACAGCTACAATTTCTTCGTTACTTGGTCAAATCAGGCGTTCTATGCGGCGTTGGAAAGCTAAGAGGATAGGCTTTCACCTCCAATTGGAATCACTCGATTATCTGCTTTAGAACTCGAGATATAGCCATCTGAAGCAGCCTGCAATGTTGAGAAGCATTCTGACGGTCTATAGACCATGTAGGTCAGTCTATAGACCACTGTAGCTGGCAATCCGCTTCTAAAACTCACGCAAATACACCCTTCAGGCCTTGAAATGCGCACCAAGTTCACTTCTCGAGCTTTCCCTTCATGTCAAATGCTATGCTAAACACTTTGGGACGGGTTTGGCTCATTATCTACTCAATTCCGCAATAATCTGCAATATAACATAAAAAGGCGGAAGTCGACGAAAAGGGGCAAATAGTAGAATAAACTACTAATAATAGACATAAAATGCGTGGAAATAAAGATGTAAAACATCATATTATAGACACGCATTAAGCGTCTTCTTCATAATCCGCTCGGATTCTAGCCAAGTGCGAAATTTTTTTTTAGGTGTCCTTCAGGACGAGCGTCCAAATGATAATACGGGCGTCATTTTTTGGACGAGCGTCTTCCTGCATAATTCGCTCGGATTTCTTGTCAGCGCCAAACAGTACCCTGAGGACGGCTGAGGACGAGCGTCCTGCCCTCGGACGAGCGTCTCTCGCTGCTTTTCAAACTTTTCTATCTTTTCTTTTCAAGATCGTACCCTTGCACCCTTTTGTCATTCATCCTTATCTTTTTCTGAAATTTTGCTTAATAAAAATGTAAGAAAACTCTCTCTCACTACTCTCATGCAAGAAATTATAAATAAAAGTGCTAAAATGTACAATATTATACAAGGCAAAGGTTCAAGGAATATCTTACAAATGGTGGTTTGAGATAGGACTCCACCAAACTAGTTCTCATTGTAGAAATTTTTTGTCCATAGAGCTCAAGGCTCTTAGAAGGAGATCGAAAGCTTGTGAACAAGCTCCAAATAGGCATAAGTATGGTTTACTTAACTTTAAGACGAAGCTTGGCCAAGGAATTTTGTCATTCATTCTTGTTTTCTTCCTTTTCTTGGCACTTGAATAATTGCGATGCTTCAAACCGATTAGCCCATGATTCTTGTTAGCGTAAGGTAGGAAGTATGGTTCATGGTTGTCCGGAGACTTCCACTTACTACCTTTTTCTTCAACTTTGGTGATGATGATAGCATTTGAATTTATCAATCCTTCAAGAGTAGAAGGAGAATTCTCATAACATTGATGACCGGATACCTTAGGAATTGATGTTGTGGGTGCCAAATTTCCACAAGTAGCTTCATGTGCAAGTTTCTTTTTGAGCTTTTCCACCAAGTATCCTTTGTATGATGTCTTGACCTTTTGGAGGAGATCCACCATATCGTCGTCAACAATCATAGGTTCCATAGTGGGTGTAAAGTACTCTTCATGGGCGATAAGGAAGGAACATTCTTCTTCGTGATAAGATACCTCAAATTTCTCGAGGATAGGCTCCTCAAGAAGAGTAACCTTATACACTTCCGTTTCCTTACCCCATGAGTTCTTGCAAAGCACGATTTAATCATCATAGCTATCTTCATAAGAATCATATATGGGCGCTTCATTCAACTCTTTCTCCAACATCTCAAAGTTCATATCAAAAGACACACCCTCATACTCACAAAGGCTAAGAGTACTTGGCTTACTCAACCTCATATCTTCTTCATGAAACACCACACTTTTATACTCACAAGAGCTCAAAGAGGTTGGCTCTTCCCACTTCTCATTTTCCATATCAAAGGTTACTACTTCAAATTCACATTCATGATCAATGTCCAAAGAATGGTGGGGAGTGATTGCTTGGGATTCTTTCATTTGGGCAATTTGAATCTCCAATTCCTAACCTTGGGCAACAATGTCTTAAAGAACATTGTCTCTCTTTTGGCTCTCCTCTAATATTTGTTTGAAGAAGTTTTGTTGGTCTCCCATCATTTGGAAAATCATATTTTGAATGGGCTCATTTTCTTGTTGTGGGTGGGTGTGAAAATGGTTGTATTGTGGCAATTGAAAGTCATTATGAAGTGGGTATTGAGTGGGTGGTTGTTGTGGATAGTGGATGTGGTGATTTTGGTGGGAAAAATTGGGGTAGTGGTTAGGATTTTCATTGTACAAATAGTAAGGTAGGTTTGTGTTGACTTGCTTCTCAAACTCCCCATACCCATAGTCATACTCAAAAGATCCACCACATACTCCATATGTCAAGTCTTGAGCCATCATAGCTAAGACAAGGAAACAACTACAAGCATAGAAACTACACAAAAACGGTAAGAACAACACTTAAGGAACTAGCAAAATCAAAATGGACAAACAAGTAAGAACTTAATCACATAGCACCATCCCCGGCAACGGCGCCATTTTGATGGGTGATGTCGTCGGGTCTCCCAATCAAACACATTTATATTCTCAACAAACAACTAGTTAGTGGTAAGTCAAGGTCGATCCATGGGACGGTGTGCTTTGGGTTCTAAGTCTATCCATTTCAATTTATGCAAGTGTCACGATTGATTTGGGTTGTAGTTGTGTTCTAGACTAATGCAAGCAATAAAGTAAAACAAGCAATAAAAGGAAGGATGTAAACAAATGATTAAAAGTGCTAAGATATTATGGGACCATAAGGAATTAATGTTGTAAAGGAACCGAGTTGGTTTATGTCTTACGGTTGTTAGGAAGAGTTGGGTCCCGGAGCCGAATCGATTAGATTGCACAACACCTACAAGTCGACTTACTTTCCTCCTAATCACTTCTATGCATGGTCTAACAAGACTCGAGTAGGTTTATATCTTACAAGTCAAGTTGAATAGATAAGAGATGGTTGTAAATGCAAGGATTCATAGGCTTAGCATTTCATCAAACATAACATGTGCATAGATTGACATCACAACAAGCAAGCAATTTAATTATGAAAACATATTATATTAAGCATGATTAGTCCCATGTTTGTTTCCTCTAATTACCCACTAATCCTAGTTTAGTAACTACTCACTCATTATCATGGAAAACATGTCATTAATGGTGTCAATCATTACAACAAGTATAAACATGATAAGAGCTTAAGGAAATAAACAATAAAGAGTAAAGAGTAAAGGAATTTACCAAACTTGAGATGATTCCCAATAATAAAGCAAAGAATAAAAGAAGAGAACTTGATTGATTGATGAAGGGTTGTCAATCCTCCAATAATAACCCAATAATCTTCAATTAGCCAAAAGTAACAAACTTGAACAATAATTAAGGAGAGATTAATGTGAAATTTATGGAAAGATTAAAGAGTAATCTATTCTAATCTACTCCTAATATAATCTAAGAGGAATTTCTAATGTGGAAGCCCCCTTTGATTATCATCAAAATGGGGTATTTATAGTAGTCCCTCATTAGGTTAACTAAGGCTAAATTAGTAATTAACAATTCTAAGTTCTAAGTAGGGAAATGCAAGTATTTTGGAGAGATGCGCATCCTTGCTGAAGACGCCGAGCGACGCTCGTGTACAAGGGTGGGACGCTCGGATTGTAGGCATGTAGGACGAGCAGCTGAAGGTCGGGACGCTCGGATTCTGGGGCACTTGGACGAGCGTCTTGAAGCTTTGGACGCTCGGATTGCTGTTCAGAATGCTTCCTCTCGCATACTTCTTATTCTTGCAACATTGGTCTTTAGTTCTTGCCTCTTCTTCTACGCTCGTTCTACCAAGATCATCAATGTCCTTCCAAATAAGCTCAAGAGATGGGAATTTCCGCCTAATTGTCTCCTTTCCTACAAAACTTATGAAATGCACTAGGAAAGCAAAATAGAAAGCATTTGACGGACAAAATGGCTATTGAATATTATAATAGTATGCAAAATAGGCTCAATTAAGGGACTAAATGTGCGCAAATATGAGTCACATCATGATGATACCTGACATTCCGGTAAGATAGATGGAAAAATTAAAATCGATTAGAGTGATTACGAAACTAAAGCGATTCGATGATAGGTGATTGATCACAAATTGGAGATAGAGAACAAAGGCGGATGAATTTTAGAGAGAGAGAAAAGAGAGAGAAAAAAAAGAATTTATAATAAAAGAAAGTCTGAATGAGGCAGTATATATAATGAGCTGTTAAATGACAATTTTACCCTTATTATTGCGCGCACATCTCAGCCTTTGATCCCTTTGATCTGACGATTGGTAGTGAGACTCATGGACTCAAATATTGAAGGTAGACTCATATGATTTTTTTTCTCTCTCTCTCTCTCTCTCTATATATATATATATATATATATATATATATATATATATATATATATATATATATATATATATATATATATATATATATATATATAATTGGGATCCTGAGAACCACTAACATAATGAGAATCGTGAGAACTCTACCTTACATAATTTTTTTTAAAAACAAAATGACATATTCGGATTCGGCATAGAATTTTATGGCTAGATAACAAATTTATTGGTCTAAAAAGTATAAATTAGTGACAAAAATCGAGACGAGATACATTTTATTAATTTTCATGTCCCTACTACTCATTTTCATGTATCTAACAATTTTCATGCACCTTGAACTCGCTTTCGTTCACCTAGAGCCTATTAATTGATGCACCTAGTAATCATTTTTATGCATGTAACAATTTTCATGCACCTAGTATTCGTTTTCATGCTTTTATAGACGTTTTAGTATACCTAACTGTATTTTGGTACATTAAGTGTATATTTTATTAAAAAAATCAATAAATTTAGTTTAGCTATACCAAATAATGTGTTTGAATAAACCAGCTAAGGCTAAATGATTCACTTAAACTTTCGAATTGAAATTTGGTGGAGATTTAGTGATGGTTCTCACGTTTCTCATTATCTTCATGGTTCTCACTTGTCGCCTCCCTCACCCTAAATAAAACCACAAATTTTACGCACCTCTCCTCCCTCTCTCACTTGTCGTCTAATCCTAATGCCCAACACCCAAACGCCATATTAATCTCGTCATATTTAAATACAACCCTAAATAATTGTATATATATATATTGCCATTAATTGCAGACGATAATGCAACTTTGCAATTTTTATTATTGTTTAAGCAATGTTCCATTTACATGTTTTCGTCCCCCAAGTTTTTAACATTCTCGAAAAAAAAATTTTGCCTTTCTTTTAATTCTAATATTTTTAAATCTTTATTAATATATATATAGATAGATGTAGATATATTTTTTGAAATCTTAACTCTTTTTCTTATTATTTTGAATCATAAAAAATCATTATGTGAAACTTTGCCTCGTCCTTTTTAAGCATATATGTTATGAATTGGGCTGATTCGCAATTAACACATAGTTTACCAATCATATTATTATTATTTTGTCCATTTTCTCCTTTTTCCTTGTTTTAAGTCAATTATTTTTATATTAGCAGTTTTTTTAATTATTATTCAACCGGATTTATTCATTTGTTTATTTTTATTATTTTGTAATTATCAAGTTAACAATAACATTATTAATAATTTTATTAATCAAATAACTTGGTGACCAAATCAGATCATTCATAAGATAATTTAGATAGATGAATTAATTTATATATAACATAATGAATTAATCAATAAACATGGGTTCCTTAATTCCAGCAAAAATAACTTCCCTTTAAAATTTTAACTCACACCCTCATGATAGTATTCTACATCTCGACGATTCATTACTTCCATATCGCATAACTCCGGTCAACATTCTTTTAGTTTACTCCCCTCATTCTTTCCCCTTTACACTCGACAAAATCAATTAACAATTCTACTCCTTATTCCTACTACTTAACTCTTTAGTGCTTCGGTTATCTTCTCATTGCTCCAAACTCAAATTCTATTAATTCATATCTGTACCTTCTCACTTTTTCTTACCATGGATCCTCTCTCATCATGCTATTCAGTCACACTTGCCACCAATCAGTCCACACAATCAACGTTTACTCTTCAATTATATTTCATCTCCCTTTTACATCTCTAGAAATCTAAATTCATTCATACCGTTAACTACCCAAGGAAATTACACACTAGGCTCACCTCTTGATAATCCAAATTCCCAAACTCAGTCATTATCTACAAATCCACATCGCGGCAACTCAATCTAAGCTCTCTATACACCATTCTTTTCCATCCCTCTACAACGACCTTCCATTACATATATTCTTAACCAACCCAGTTATAACTATCTTCCTCCATAAATCCTTAAATATCCCAAGTTACCACCATTCGCATCCCTCGTTTCAACCTTTTCATTCTCACATTCCTTAAACTTACAAACATTACCCTTTACCCATATTCACTTGCTTTTACATTACTCAACACGCGACTATATCATTCTAACACATCTCACAAAACATGCTCTTGGCCTCGATAAGCACATCAATCTTCCCTTTTCTTTTTCCACTACCCATCACAGCCACATATAAGCCATGTCCTCCCCACCAAACTCATACCCATCATAAGGTGGTCCTCCTTGCATCATAGGATCTGGTAACTTATGCATCAGGACCAACACACATGTAAAACAACGCATAAAGAAGCAAAAGAACATCTTTGAAATAAATATGATATGTGACGAGGGCAAAATATAAGCACGTGACCTGACAGGGCTGTCGTATACCTATCAAAAATAAATAACTAAACTAACTATATAGCTAGGGAAGTTAGGTCGATCTCCTCAGGGAGGCAAGATATCTGTAAAAGTCTGTTTATTTGGTCACAAAATGGGGGGTGTTTAAATTGGTTTTCTAAACTAATAGGTTTAAAAGAAGAGAGATAAAGAAAGAGCAATTAAGGCAGAAAATGAGTTTAAACTATCAATAGAAAGGGAACATGTCAGGATTTCGGTTCACTACGGTAGTCCAGTGACTCAACTGTAAACAACTTAGATAAATTACTGTGAGACGGATATGGAAAGGTCCTTTCGGTCCACTTTCTATCCTAAACTTCCACTAACTTAACTTCCGTCCTCGTCAGGGTAGTCTACTGTTCATAGCAGGTCTATTTAGTCCAATCTTCCGATCCATGATTAAATTTAACCAGATTAAAAAGGTGACTCGGAAGCGTGCACTCAACTAAGTCGGTCAATACAGTTATATTGCTATAGTGACAGAATCTCACAATTAATTCATCTAACTTATTCACTACATCGTCACATTCCTACCGTAGATCCCCTAATCCCAACATGAAATAGATTTAGCTACTCATATCGCTATTAATACTATCAATACTAACAGCAAACAAATAACCAACATTCAACATGATAAAATAATAATAAAGATGCATAAAAGGTAATTAGGGCAGAACTTAAACCTAGCAAAACAAGTAATTAAAGTGAACAAATGAAAGATTAATATTAAAGATGGAGAAAGAGAAAGAGATTACAATCGCGAGAATCCGGCGTAAAGAACTAGCAAATCCGAGCGAAATAACCCCGAAAATAAAGTTACAGTGATGAAGAAAAGAGAACGCAGTCTTGGAAAATGAAAGATGATATAAAGATAGATAAAAGATTAGCTAATGAATTAGATGCTAATGATCTAGTAAAGTTGCGTTTAAATAGAAAATAAACAAAGTTCAAAAGCTAAAACAAGTTCACGGGCTAATTAAAGCCCACGAAAGCCTAAACCACTCGATCGAGTAGTTTGAAACCACTCGATCGAGTAAAACTCCAGATAAGTTACTCGATCGAATATACATGTTACTCGATCGAGTAACTCCACTTTCCAGCACTTCTTAATCGAGTAGAAATCCACTCGATCGATCAACCAAGGCTATAAAAAGCACTCGATCGAGTAATAAAACTACTCGATCGAGTATTCTTCCTTCCAATCAGCTCAAACTCGTGCCCGACTGCCTCGTAAACCGTGCCTTCACGCATCCCAATGCAGAAACTCACTCCGGAAAATCCCGTCTCATCAAAATGCATGCAAAAAGGACAAAAATGGTACGATTCTACTACTTTCGCGTTCATTTCTACAAAACGGACAAAACGAACCAAAGTAGCCAATTGGGGGGCAAAATGCAATATAAACAGTATGAAAGTGCATATAAATACGTGCTAAAATAGGCTAAAAAGACTATACAAATTGCATGTATCAAATCTCCCCAAACCGAACCTTTACTCGTCCTCGAGTAAACTAAAATGCAACTAATGGAACGGAAATGAAAACTCAGAGCTAGCTTAACTTGTCTACTTGAACCAATTTAATGCAACAAAAATTAACAGTCATAGCTAAGCAGTCAATACGCAAACGAGTTATAAGCTGTTCAGAAATATAGCCAACCTATGGACCTTGCAAGACCAACAAAATTGGACTCTCTCGTGGTCACTCTTCTCTCATGAAGCAAAGGGTGAATGTTATATGTAAAAGAGAGAAGGAAAAACAGTCACTCACCTAACTGCGACCTACATAGCATGTATGCAACAAAAATGAAAGACGATTCAAGTACTAATGCACACACTCCAACCAATAATGTCCGTCACAGCCAAGGGCTTACAAATAATATGGGAATAGTGAGGTTCTGGTGAGAAAAGGCAAAACAAGTTATGGTAATGTGGAGGTAAAAGCGTCAAGCTAGTTCCTAACAGGACCATATAAAACCATCCGAATCTCAACTGACCGAAAAATAAAGTACAAGTGCCCTTCATTTGGCATACATCTCACTAATCTCATACACAATCTCCTCAAAAATATGGGATAAAACGGAGGAGTGAGACCGTCACAAGATAGAAATGAATACAGACGGACTCAAAATCAACCAGCTCAATTTTTTTGAAACTTTCTTCTTCCTGGTTTTTCTATCACTGTACAACGTGATTTCTTCTCTTTTTTTTTCTTTTTTTCTCTTCTTTTCTTTTTTCACGTTTTTCTCATCTTTTTTTTTCAATTTCTTTTTTTTTTCTTTTTCTCCTTCTTCTATTTACACCAACTCCAATAAAAAATACATGGGCCAAACTGCAGACGGAAAAATATACCACAAAAGGACATACTAAACTAGCTTGACTAGGCAGGCTCCGTTTGGGATGTAGCAAATGGGTCAAAAAGGCAAGTTTTGGCTTAAGTGGAGCTAAATGAGTGAAAAATATAAGGAAAAGGGAAAATTTGCAAGCACCTCCCTGCATGTGACACCGACCACAAACCCCAATGTGTGCATTTGACAAGAAATCGAATGTCATAAAAGTGCAAAAATGATGAACATGATATGCAAGGAGTACTTGTAATACTCCGTATTTTAATAATAATTTATAAGAATAATTTATGTAATTTAATAACTGATTAAATGACATTTCTAATAATAAATACAAGTAAGACGTTAATTAAATAATAAATTAAGTGTACAAGTCGGGAATTGGGTTTAGCTAATATAATATGGGCCATGTACTATTGTTTATTGGACCGAAACTTATTAAGTTGGTATGAGTATAATCGGGATTTGTATCGGGAATTAATAATAATATAATATGGGAATAATAATATATAAAGGTAATAATAATTATATCAATAATAATAATAAAGTCATGGCAATAATAAATTAGTAAAGATTGTATGAGGAAATCCTATTTATGGTAAGATTAACATATTTAATAATAATAATAATATAATGGTAATTCCTATACTAATTAGAATAAGGTAAGTTATAATAGTTTCCTAATTGACCTCGTATTCTCTATAATCCTACACAATAAATACCCTATTTAATCTGAGAAATTAATCACAAATTGAAAGAAGGAGCTTTGGAGATGGAAGAGCAATTAATCGATAAAAAGGTGATTTGTGAAGAATTTATAATCGGGTTCGTGTGCTTAATTATTGGATCGCTTCGAGCTGCTTGCTTGGATATTGCTTGCCAGGTAGGATAACTACTCAACTCGTCTTGTCTTTGTTGGTTTGTGGAATTTATAAAAGTATTGTGAAATTGGATGGATTAACGGATGTGAATTATATGTCATGGAATTATATTTTAGTTATTGGTTTATTCATATTGTTTATTGGATACCTCATATTTGGTCTGAGACGAGTTATGGTTATTGTTATGATATTGTTATTGCTATATATCTTAATTGTTGGATACCTCAGTTTTATACTGGGATGATGGATACCTCAACTTCGGTTGGGATGGTGGATACCTCAACTTTGGTTGGGATGGTGGATACTTCAACTTCGGTTGGAATGATGAATACCCCGGGCCAGGGATTGGCGGGATGAATGGGTGTTTCGGGTGATGATCTCAGTTTTATTGGCATTGCATATTATATCATTTTACCTTGACTTGTTGTTGGTTATTCCTACTCAACCATTGGTTGACGTGTTTGCTTCTGTGTCAAAATAAAATTGATGCCTGCTTTAATTGATGGCATCCTGTGGTGAACCATTTAATATTTTCGGTTAAATGGGGAGCAGATTTAAATAGCAGGTTTTGAGTTAGCTGGATATGGGGAGCTTGGGCGTGTGAGCTTTCGGACCTGCAGGAGTCTAGATCACAAATATAGTTATATCACTTATTTAATTTCCGCTGCGAGTTGTATTTATTTTTTCATTAAGTTCTAGTTGATTAGAAATTGTAAGACATATGTAATCATTAAAGTTTTTATTTAAAGTATTTTGGTGAGTTGGACTTTGTTATCTACTACCTCGGGTAACCGAGATGGTAACGCTTTCATTTACTTGGGAATGTCTAGCTAAAGGCTCCCGAATAAATGAGGGTGTTACAAAGTGGTATCAGAGCAAAACGATCCTCAGGCCTAACCAATGAATAATAATGAACTTAGGTTATGTCTAAATAAAATGAACCCCGGGTAGAAACTGTTAGGAGCCCCTTTTAGTGCGGTTAAGGAGACGTCCTTAATTCGTACCATGGTCCTCTTAGTTTTGAACCGGGAAACCTTGAGAGAATACTTGAGAGTTGGGGTAATTTAAAAGGAACATTGGTTATTTTGTTTTGAAAGTTTTGTTGCCTTGTTTGAATGTTGTTTCATTAATGCTTGCGATTACGTGGACGTAACTTTGCTTTTTCGGTGAAGGGATGTGATATTTTAAGCATTGTTATAAGTATGTTGATATGAGGAAGTATGTTAGCATGTATGTGGAAGGTGTGAATATGATTAAACATGTGAAGTATTAATTGTTGTGAATTTGGTTGGTTTCTCGAAATTTTATCGCTTGATTGTTTTGGCTGCCATTTTCGGTCGTTTTAAAATTCTTGTCCGAGCTTTTTATGTGTGATACCCTTTGAGTTAGCTTTCATATGCTACTGGTCTCGTGTTCAAATAATATACAGTTTAGGAGAAATAAATATTTTAGTGGACAGTGGTCGGAATGTTCCTATACAGTTGTGTTTTCGTGCCATGTTTTTGTAAAATTTGCCATTTAAAAACTACTTAATGATTTATTTTAATTCCAACTACATTGTTTAAAATATTCGTATATGTTTCTAAATTGATAAGCCACGTTGCAAGGTAAATTTTTGACAATTAATAGTAATTTTTACAAGTTGACCTAAGTTTCTGACAAGTTGCTGTAAAATTTCTGTTTTGACCAAATAATTTGTAAAATACATTATAAATTGACCTTATGAGTTTTTGACTTGATTCTTTTTTCTCACGGTTTATTAACTCTCTGTATTTTCTAAAAGTATTAGTTCTCAAGAAGTAAATATGTTATTATTTATTTATGATTTTTAGAAGTTATAACATGTTTTCCTAGCCTTGAAAAGTATAAGTTTTGTTTCTTATTGAATTATGTGAAGTTGGATGACATGTCTAGTGATATGCGGAATGTGTTTCCCTAAGCCTAAATATTTATATTAGTTGCATCCATGTTTACGTTAGATACCATTACTAAGAAAAGACTAAACAATTATGTGTATTTTGTTATAGATTATTATTTATTTTGGCAATGTATTCGTCGGTAGTTCAGTAAAGTAGTTGAGTTTAAATAAAGTTAGTTCGAGTATGCCGTATGTTGTGGTTTTGCTATTTAGAAGTAAATCAAAGATTTTGTTATTCATTTAGCCATTAATGGGTGTTGTGTTGGAAATAATAGTTGTCTTATGTTACAATGTGTGTTTCATGTTTTGTGACGTTACAACAATGGTTTGATTATTCCTATTGTTTGTTATTCCGAACTTCGAGGACGATGTTTATTTTTAGGGGGAACGAATGTAATACTGCGAATGTTTTGAGTTATTGTTGTGATACTTTCTGATAAGATTGGTCTGGTTGATAATCGTAAATGGATGATTGTGTTGGACGGTGCTTAGTTGTGAGGATGTTTATAAGTGATGTGGTGGTAGTTGTGAGCGAACTTCGGGACGAAGTTGATTTTAAGGGGGGAAGACTGTAATACTCTGTATTTTAATAATAATTTATAAGCATAATTTATATAATTTAATAATTGATTAAATGATATTTCTAATAATAAATACAAGTAAGACGTTAATTAAGTAATAAATTAAGTGTACAAGTCGGGAATTGGGTTTAGCTAATATAATATGGGTTGTGTGCTATTGTTTATTGGACCGAAACTTATTAAGTTGGTATGAGTATAATCGGGATTTGTATCGGGAATTAATAATAATATAATATGGGAATAATAATATATAAAGGTAATAATAATTATATCAATAATAATAATAAAGTTATGGCAATAATAAATTAGTAAAGATTGTATGAGGAAATCCTATTTATGGTAAGATTAACATATGTAATAATAATAATAATAATATAATGGTAATTCCTATACTAATTAGAATAAGGTAAGTTATAATAGTTTCCTAATTGACCTAGTATTCTCTATAATCCTACACTATAAATACCCTATTTAATCTGAGAAATTAATCACAAATTGAAAGAAGGAGCTTTGGAGACGGAAGAGCAATTAATCGATTAAAAGGTGATTTGTGAAGAATTTATAATCGGGTTCGTGTGCTAAATTATTGGATCGCTTCGAGCTGCTTGATTGGATATTGCTTGCCAGGTAAGATAACTACTCAACTCGTCTTGTCTTTGTTGGTTTGTGGAATTTATAAAAGTATTGTGAAATTGGATGGATTAACGGATGTGAATTATATGTCATGGAATTATATTTTAGTTATTGGTTTATTCATATTGTTTATTGGATACCTCAGATTTGGTCTGAGACGAGTTATGGTTATTGTTATGATATTGTTATTGCTATATATCGTAATTGTTGGATACCTCAGTTTTATACTGCGATGATGGATACCTCAACTTCGGTTGGGATGGTGGATACCTCAACTTTGGTTGGGATGGTGGATACTTCAACTTCGGTTGGAATGATGAATACCCCGGGCCAGGGATTGGCGGGATGAATGGGTGTTTCGGGTGATGAGCTCAGTTTTATTGGCATTGCATATTATATCATTTTACCTTGACTTGTTGTTGGTTATTCCTACTTAACCATTGGTTGACGTGTTTGCTTCTGTGTCAAAATAAAATTGATGCCTGCTTTAATTGATGGCATCCTGTGGTGAACCATTTAATATTTCCGGTTAAATGAGGAGCAGATTTAAATAGCAGGTTTTGAGTTAGCTGGATATGGGGAGCTTGGGCGTGTGAGCTTTCGGACCTGCAGAAGTCTAGATCACAAATGTAGTTATATCACTTATTTAATTTCCGCTGCGAGTTGTATTTATTTTTACATTAAGTTCTAGTTGATTAAAAATTGTAAGACATATGTAATCATTAAAGTTTTTATTTAAAGTATTTTGGTGAGTTGGACTTTGTTATCTACTACCTCGGGTAACCGAGATGGTAACACTCTCATTTACTTGGGAATGTCTAGCTAAAGTTACAGTACTACTCTCAATTCCTAATGAACTGGTCATGAATGTCACCAGTTATGGGCTCTAAACCTCAGAAATTGTAAACTAGGTTGCCAATTTATCAGGACAAGTCTAAAAAGTCAGCTATAATTGAACAGAAACTCGTAGACTATGCGTATGACAAAGCTAATAACTATCAACAGAAGTGCAAGGCTCAAGTAAAAATGACAAGTTATAGTGCAGTTTCATCACGGAAATCAACCGTTCCGACTCGACCTATATGCAAAAATAAACAGGAAAATTTTTTAATTTTTGCAATTTTTCTAATTTTTTTGGTTTTTTTTATTTTTAATTAAATAAATAAACAATGCAAGCTAAAATAAATAAACGTGAATGCAAAACAAATGCAAATGCAGACTCAAAAGGATGCAATACCGTCCCAAACCAAAACGGACAATGCCCTCGTTGTCCTCCAGCATACACCAGCAGATATATACAGGGGAACGGGAATATATAACAAATAAAGAATAAAAATAAAATAAATAGGAGACAAAAATAAAAGAGTGAGATGTACATACAAAACACGAACTTCCCCAAACCAGCCAGAAAACTGGGGAAGTGAGTAGACCAGCAGCTACTCGTCAGCCTCCTCGTCACTGTCGCGCACGTGCTCCACCGTCACCCTGAAGTCCGGGTCTACCTCCTGCTCTCTCCTCCTCCTCTGCTCAGCTCGAGCTCTCTCCGCCACCGACGCCAGATCCTCGTCCTCCTCCTCCTCCTCAGCAGACTCCGGATACCCCTCAACTGGGTACCGGTAAAAGGAAGGGTGTGGCCAACCCTCTGGGATCGGACGGTGTTGACTCAAGTGGTACTCGTATAGAGGGAACAAAGTCAAAGCTAAGTCCCACTCCATACGAGCCTGTCTCTCTGCAATCTCAACTAACAAACCATCACGGCGCCCTTGGTCCATGACCGAGGACGCCTCAAAGGGTGGGGGAGGTACAAAATTAGCCGTGGGGACCGGGCCGTGTCTCGTGTGTCAGTCGGCGGGTGCGGAGGTAGGAGTGGAGGTAGGGATCGGGGTAGGTGTAGGAGTGGCCGTGGAAGGCTAGCTGCTCCCAGATGGTGTGGACCCCTCTCCGGTCTCAAGTCTACGCCGCTTCTTGGCGGCGGGTAAAGTGGTAGGTGGTCGGACCTGAAGGTGGTAGTCAGGCAGTGGTGGAAGTCGGGTGCCCCGTGCGACAGTAGGCAAAGGGGCTAGATGGGGGAGAGTGGTGCAAGGTAAGTCCACGGACAAGGAACCGTCTATCTTCCAAGTCTGGAAGTCTGTGGTCAGCCAATGCTGAGAAAGCATGGCATCTAGGCTCAGATACCTCTCTCCCTTGGCCTGGAAGTACTGGGCGGTCAGATAGGCAATGTTGAGGGTAAAGGGACCCTCGCAGTCAATGTTCAAGTAACCGCCTAAGATGGAGAGCTCGTTGTTGTTGATGTTGTTTGGCTCCCTACGGCCAAAAATGGTGCTCCCCATCAGTCTAAGAAAGTAACGGGCAGGGGGAAGGTCGACCTGTGCGAGCTTTCGCTCGGGAAAGGTGGTTTAAGCCAAGGTCCGCCAAAGCTGACGAATGACCTTCCTCGGGGCAATAGTGTCGCCCGTAAAGGAAAGGTCGAGTCTGGTACCAAACTCCTCCAATGACATCGAAAAAGTCCGGTTGAACAACCGGAATGACACGGAAAGACTAGTGGGGGCAGCGTCGTGTGCCCCGGAGGAGAAGGTGAAGGAGCTGAGGAACTCAAGACTCAGCTCCAGAAAGGTGTGGCCACTCATAGTGATGAGTCCGGCTATCCCCGTGCCCCGTAAAAGCTCACAAACCGACTCGTATAAGTCGAGTCTCTCAAGTGCCGGCTGGTCTAAGAACCGGGTAGAGAAAAACTCACAGCCAACTCAGTGATAAAACCCTTATGATGTACACCATTAACGAAAATTACCTGCGGGTACTCGGGGTGAGAGTCGAGGGAGTCGTCCCCTCGGACAGTGATCGTGCCAGAAGGAGAAGCAGAAGTAGAAGTACTAGGAGCTGGCGTAGAACGAGCATGTCCACGACCTCGGCCCCGGCCACTAGAACCCGAAGTAGAAGCCCGTCCAGTGACGGTGCGAGAAACTAGAGCCGCCTGTAAAGCAGCTGCAACTGCTGGTGAGTTCGCCACAGGTGTGCTCACCGTGGCTAAAGTAGAGGTTGTGGGCTGCTTTGTGACCACCACCGAGGAAGAAAGACTAGCAAAGTGCTAGAAGTGGTGGTGGTTTGTGGATCAAGTGGCAGGCCAAAAAACAGGGGCTAGCAAGAAGACTAGCGAGTGTAAAAACTGTACCGGCGCGAGACTAAGAACACAGGGGCTGCGGTACTAATAGAAGTGGAGGCGGTGGTGACAGCAGGGACCACCGTCTCAAGCAAGGATGGACTAGAAGTCGAGCTAGTGGAGGGCAGAGAGCTAGAATCCATCCTGAATAAAAAGGGCATGGGAATTTGATAAGAAAAAGCATGAAAACAGCATTATAATCAGCCTGAAAACAACAGAAAACTCCCCTAAACAGTCGAAATTTCCGACTAACAGCCCTAAAATTCCCAAAATTTCCTCAAAATTTCGAATAAAAGCATGTAAAAAGCGATAGGGGAAGGGTAGCAGATGACAGCAGCAACAATTTACGCAACAATGTAGATAAATTAAGCAAATGACAGCAGCAAAACCAGGTGACAGTCGAGAATTTCGAATGAAATTTGCCCTAATCGCAAATTTCTCACAAAAATTCGAATTTAACAAGCAAAAATCAACGAGGCATGGGAATTAAGCATCAAGTAGTGTAAATTAAACATGGAATCGAAATTTTAGTCGAAAATTTCGACCCAAAACTGAAATCAAAATCCTAATTCCTAATACACTTCATAAAAGGCATAATTAATGAAATTAAAATGCAATGAGGTGTAAGAATTACTTACTTGATGCTAGAGATCCTACAAATTGCAATTAATCGACAAAGAGCAAGCAGAAAAGGCGATTTTTGATCGAAAAGACGCATACCCTAATCCCACTAGTAAACCGTGTAAAACAGCACGGATCAAGAGGAAAACAGAGGGCTTTGAACGATTAATTAACAAGAAACGCAATGTAGGTGACGGATTTGGCAAATGGGCAAGAAATATGGAGGATTTTGGGGTTTTTGATCGCAAAAGGGAAGGGTTTTCGAAAAGTTGGGGGTTAAATGAAATAACTATGAAAAAGAAAGGAGTTAAAGAAAACTCCCTGCGCGTCATTTTCCATTTCACTCGATCGAGTGGTTTAGAACTGCTCGATCGAGGACTTTATGGATCCATCTACTCGATCGAGTAAAAATTTACTCGATCGAGAACTCCCCTTTTCAGCTTTACTCGATCGACTAAAATGGAATCACTCGATCGAACACATTTCACTCGATCGAGTACAAAAAGTACTCGATCGAGCTCTTTTCCTCGTGTAAGCTCTTGAATTCGTCATTCTTCCTTTGAACTTGCAAAAAATTCCCCAAACCTACATAGAATCACTCGCAAAAATATCCCAAAATACCAAATACGCAAAGTAACAGTCTATAGCCTCTAATCTATGCTAAAAATTGTCCAAATTCTAATTGTCCTAATTAAAAGCAATAAAAGTAATTCAACGGAAAATTTAAAAATTGTTTTTACAAGTTGGTACACGGGGCATTTCCCCGCTCACTTCCCAAGGCAATTCAGTAGCCCCTCATAGGGCTCCTGACTGGAGGACGTCATCTTAGCAACATTGATTGTCCTCTTCAGTTTCCACGAGCTTGAACTTGAATTGTTAAGAGGAGAATAGTTGACATCCACATATGCGCGAACTTTTCTCATCCTTGCTCCTTTCTCACCGGCTTTAACATTGTCACTCCCACCTTGACTGACATTAATTGCACAATGCCCTTTGACAACTCCTGCATTATTTTCATCTGTACCTGCAGCAAGGAAAACAGATGAACTTTCCTCCTTTTAGCTCTCAACCTGAGGCGGAGGGGTCACAATAGCAGCACAATGCTCCAAATTTTCATTTGGAGTGTCAATAATAGGGTCAATAGAAGAGAGGGCATTGCAAGGCTGAGCTTGCATGGGAGCCCTCCGGAACTTAGACTGATGGAATATCAATTCCTTGTCCCCAACCTGAAAAGTCAATGTCTTGCCCCCGACATCTATTACTGCACGGGCAGTAAATAAAAATGGTCTCCCTAAAATAATAGGGGTATGAGCATCTTCAGGGATGTCAAGTACAACAAAGTCAACGGGAATAAAGAACCTCCCGATCTTAACATGTATGTCTTCTATTACACCTAGTGGCCGTGATATGCTACGGTAGGCCAACTGAACAGTCATGTTTGTGCAATTAAACTTTTTCAGACCAAGTCTCTTAGCCAAAGACAACGGTAGGACACCCACGCTAGCGCCAAGATCGCATAATGCGTTATCAATCAAATGGGTACCAATATGACACGGAATCGAAAAACTACCCGGGTCTGACTGTTTGGGAGGTAAATTATTCTGAACTAGGGTCGTCCCTACCTCGGTCAAAGCTACCGTCTCATGATCATTAATGTTCCTCTTACGCGATAAAATTTCTTTCATAAATTTAAGGTAAGAGGGTACCAGTGTCAGCAGTTCGGCGAATGGCACACTGACCTGCAAGCTTCTCAGAAGTTTGGCATTGCCGAATTGTAGATTAGCCTTAGCACTCTGCAGACGCCTTGGTAAGGGAACCGTGATGGGTATCTCGAGTCCCTAGTTCCTCTCTTCCAACGTGTCAGCCGGATCAAGCTACAAATCCTTCGGACGCTTCTTTCTTCTCGAATGAGGTCTTTCAGGTGATTTTTCACTCGATCGAGCACTAGCAGGCTCTCGATCGAACTGTTCTTTATCCATACTACTCGATCGACCAAAAATACCACTCGATCGAGTAGTTTCTTCAACAGAGTCACTCGATCGAGCAGTTTCTTTTTCCTGTTCACTCGATCATGTAAAAATTCCACTCGATCGAGTACTTTCTTCAGCATTTTTACTCGATCGACCCCTAGAATCTAGTCGATCGAGTACTTTCTTTGCCGTCAGCTCCTTTTCTTCGCCAGAACACTGTTCATCAGCTATAACTACCTTCCCCGGGTTTGATTTCGACATGTCCGGTCCCTCATATGAACGACCGCTCCTCAAGTTAATTAAATTTACCGTCTCATGTGGTTTTTGCCAGCTTGTGACGGTAAATGACCCGGTTTCCTTGTGGACTGGTTCGCGGCTAATTGGGCAACTTGAGTTTCAAGTACCTTTATAGATACATCTTTTTGTTGGTCGCTTAACTTCCATTGCTTTGTCAAAGACTGCAATATCGTCTTCAACTCACCTATCTCACTTACCCCACCAGAAGATGAGGCACCTTGATTAGGTGTAGGAAAGGAAGGAGGCTTCTGAAAGCCTTGTTGAGTCTTATGTGGAGGGACATATGACTGTTGCTGGTGCGGAGGAGGGGTAGGATTGAGCACATTTTGACTTGTCCACTTCAAATTGGGATGGACTGCCCTTTGGTTATTATAATAGGAAACCCTTCCTTGCCTGTATTGTTGAAAAGCAAGTACCTGTTCCTTCTCTGTACGACATCCAACAGCAGTGTGACCGTCGTTGCTACCACACCTCTCACATGTGACGGTCTTCCCTCTAGTAAGCATATGGACCGTCTGAGGCGCCCCAGCAGAATGCAGCTGCAACTTATCAAACCTGGCATTCATGGCTTCCAGCTGAGCCACAACTTGCTTATCGACTGCATGAACTGTTCTAATACCATCCCTCGGGTTTCCATACTCAGCACAGTGGTTCGCCATCTCTTCAATAAGGGCCCATCCCTTATCATCGTCAGTGTTCTCTTGGAATCTTCCGTTAGATGACGCATCAAGTATGGCTATGTGATCATCATACAGCCCATTGTAGAACTAGTTAGACAGAAACCACGGATCAAAACCATGGTGAGGAATAGACCTCACCAACTTCTTGAAACGGGACCACGCTTCATATAAAGTTTCATCAGGTGCTTGCTTGAAACTTGTGATCTTTGCCCTCAGCTGATTGGTGCGCTGTGGAGGGAATAATCTCATGTAAAAAGCAAGAGCAAGGGTCTCCCAGTTAATAACCCCTACGGCCGCGCGGTCTAAATCAGTCATCCACTCCTTGGCTGAGTCAGTCAAAGAAAAAGGAAACAGCACCTCCTTAATCTTGTCTTGAGTTACCCCATTTGTGGCGGGGATAGTAGAACAGTAGTCCGTAAAGACCTCCATGTGCTTCCTCTGGTCTTCACCTACCACACCTCTATAGATATTTCTCTCCACCAGATTGATATAGGAAGGACGGATGTCAAATGTATTCCCATCCTCAGTCTGGAGATTGAAACCCTTTGGAATTGATGCTGCTTTAGGCTCCGAGTGACTAGCAATGTTTGGCATCTTTACTGGTTGGTTTACAGAACTGAAAGTGTCTTCTTCAAAAGATGGATTTTCTGCAAATAGAAAATGTTGAAGCTCTAGTTCGAAAGTACTCAAGTCTTCCTTTCGTGATTCTCTTTGCAGACGGAGTCTATGCCTAAATAGTCTCTCTGGCTCAGAATCAGCTGCAACTAACTCAAACCTCTCTGACCTCGGCATACACAACACTGAAAGAAAATAAATAAGAACTGCCTCAACGAATAAAAATTCCCTGAGACGGATAAAATAAACGAAACAAAGACAGATAGGACAATTGCCTCCCCGACAACGGCGCCAAAATTTGACAGGGCTGTCGTATACCTATCAAAAATAACTAACTAAACTAACTATATAGCTAGGGAAGTCAGATCGATCTCCTCAGGGAGGCAAGATATCTGTAAAAGTCCATCTATTTGGTCACAAAATGGGGGGTGTTTAAATTGGTTTTCTAAACTAATAGGTTTAAAAGAAGAGAGATAAAGAAAGAGCAATTAAGGCAGAAAATGAGATTAAACTATCAATAGAAAGGGAACATGTCAGGATTTCGGTTCACTACGGTAGTCCAGTGACTCAACTGTAAACAACTTAGATAAATTACTGTGAGACGGATATAGAAAGGTCCTTCCGGTCCACTTTCCATCCTAAACTTCCACTAACTTAACTTCCGTCCTCGTCAGGGTAGTCTACTGTTCATAACAGGTTTATTTAGTCCAATCTTCCGATCCAGGATTAAATTTAACCAGATTAAAAAGGTGACTCAGAAGCGTGCACTCAACTAAGTCGGTAAATACAGTTATATTGCTATAGTGACAGAATATCACAATTAATTCATCTAACTTATTCACTACATCGTCATATGCCTACCGTAGATCTCCTAATCCCAACATGAAATAGATTTATCTACTCATATCGCAATTAATACTATCAATACTAACAGCAAACAAATAACCAACATTCAACATGATAAAATAATAATAAAGATGCATAAAAGGTAATTAGGGCAGAAATTAAACCTAGCAAAACAAGTAATTAAAGTGAACAAATGAAAGATTAATATTAAAGATGGAGAAAGAGATTACAATCGCGAGAATCCGGCGTGAAGAACTAGCAAATCCGAGCGAAATAACCCCGAAAATAAAGTTACAGTGAAGAAGAAAAGAGAACGCAGTCTTGGAAAATGAAAGATGATATAAAGATAGATAAAAGATTAGCTAATGAATTAGATGCTAATGACCTAGTAAAGTTGCGTTTAAATAGAAAATAAACTAAGCTTAAAAGCTAAAAGCCCACGAAAGCCTAAACCACTCGATCGAGTAGTTTGAAACCACTCGATCGAGTAAATCTCCAGATAAGTTACTCGATCGAACATAAATGTTACTCGATCGAGTAACTCCACTTTCCAGCACTTCTTGATCGAGTAGAAATCCACTCGATCGATCAACCAAGGCTATAAAAACCACTCGATCGAGTAATAAAACTACTCGATCGAGTATTCTTCCTTCCAATCAGCTCAAAGTCGTGCCCGACTGCCTTGTAAACCGTGCCTTCACGCATCCCAATGCAGAAACTCACTCCGGAAAATCCCGTCTCCTCAAAATGCATGCAAAAAGGACAAAAAATGGTACGATTCCACTACGTTCGCGTTCATTTCTACAAAACGGACAAAACGAACCAAAGTAGCCAATTCAGGGGCAAAATGCAATATAAACAGTATGAAAGTGCATATAAATACGTGATAAAATAGGCAAAAAAAACTATACAAATTGCACGTATCATGACCAAAACAGGGGTTACTAGTGTAACACCCCCATACTCCAAGTGCCTTACCAGGACCACTTAAGGCATGAGAATGCTACCATCTCGGTTACCCGAGGAAATGCATATCAAATAGACAATAAAGAAACGTACATTAATAAATGAATTTAAAGTGATACAAGTCCAAAACCAAAACTCATAAAGTGAATACAACTGTTTCTTAAAAATACTAATCCAAATAATGTAAAAGAATGTTCATGACACAGCGAAAGACTTCTAGACATCTCGTAGAGAATCAACCCACCTATCCCATGCGCATCATCTCATACCTGCTCAATAACTGCTCACCATCCCCGAATGGATCACCACAGTTTTCAAAACATTTAAACCGGGGTCAGTTACTGTTTACATAAAACAATACAACAGAAACAATGCAACAATCATCCAAACTCCACCATAACTTCACACATATGACTACACACTAAAGTGTGTAGTCCTGCCAGAATACTCATCGCAACAAGTATTCCACATCGCCAGTAGGAGACCGTAGCCGTCCCCACCTAAGCCCTATTCATCTAATCCGAGCAATAACCCAAGTTTATAAATTACACATCCTCTCTGTGGCGGGTTCCACAGAGGGAGAATCAAGTGCGTGAAGCCACTCCCGCAAGTGACTCCACTAGCCGAGGACGCACCTCGCGAACCACAGACAAACAATCACAATCAACCACATTATACCACAACAATTATCAGTTACTAATTCCAACATGATACAAACCAACAACAATGATCAACCATTAACCATACTATGTAAACAATAACCGAGTAGGGAAACCCTACCTAGAATAAGCAACAACAAGACTGTCACAGCAGCTACTCAGTAATGCTCCTCTATGAAACCTCCTCCTATATTCACATATACATACAATTATCACCTAATCAATATAATCCTCCCGGAATCCCCAACTCTACCCAATTAGGGCTTTAATCAAACTCAACGAAACATTATAAAAATAATACAAGAAGCTTACCCTTGACACGACGATCTCAGCGGCGTAAAGAACAAGACAATCCGACGATCCTAGCCCTTGGGATTTGCTAACAACGCGATGGAAGAGAACTATATAACTTCTTTTTCTTTTGAAATGTTTTAGAAAGGTGAAAAAGTGATTACGAAAGATGACAAAATCCTTTTATACTAATCACGCGTTATTAACAAAACCCGGCTAAAATAACCCGTAAGACTCACTTACTCAATCGAGTAACCAACAAGCAGACCATTGTTTTGCGTCAAAACATACTTACTCGACAGAGTAAGCCCCACTCGATAGAGTACCCATAGACATAGAAAACCTTAGTATTACAGTCTTACCTCCTTAAAAAGAACTTCCTTCTCAAAGTTCAACCCATACACAAAAACAAAACATACTATCTCAACTCCGACACAACAACATAACCAAAAACTCAAAACAAAACTCCCAACCAAAACTCAAACCGACTCAAAGACGCCCGTCCAAGACGTGAGGAATCCGAGCGTCTTTGCAGAAGGGTCGCCCGTCCAAACACTCCACAATCCGCTCATCCAGCAAACAATACGCCCGTCCATCCACCAGAAAATCCGCCCGTCCCGACACCTTGGACGCTCGGATTCCCTTACATTCCCATACGTCCTTTTCTTCCCTCCATGAAAGATGCGCATATTTATGAAAGACCAAAAGGAGACTCGCATCATTTCTGAGAAGAGCGATTCCTCAAGGACTTAATCTTCGTTTAAGCCCTTAGTAAACCCTAATTTGTGTACCTAATCCCCACTATAAATACCTCATTAGTCTAATTAGATAATCATGTTCTTCTTATCAATCTTTAGTGTAGTTTATATCATTCTAATCTCTTCTTAATCTTGTAATCAACTTCTAATCAAGTCTTAATACAAATCTCATTTCCTTAATTTCTCTTTTGTTCATCTTTTATTTTGGGTAATTGAAGATTATTTGGGTTATTATTGGGAGATTGACAACCTTCCAATCAATCATCAAGTACTTCTATTATTCTTTGCTTTATTTTGGAATCATTAGTAGGTATAATCCTCTTAACCCCTTTTTAATTATTGTTAATCATCTTCATTTATTCATCATGTTTTGCTTTGTTAATGTGATTGACAACCTTGCTAACATGTTAAACTTGATAATGAGTGAGTAGTTTCCTTAACTAGGGTTAATGGGTAATTAGGGGAAACCAACATGGGGAATGATTCATGCTTAATTTAATATGTTATCATAGTTTATTTGCTTGCTTGTTGTTATCTCAACTTATGCACATGTTATGTTTGATGAAATGCGAGCCTATGAATCCTTGCATTTTTTACCCATCACCTACCTTTTCAATGAGACTTGTAAGACATAAACCAACTCGAGTCTCATTAGATCATGCATATAGTTGAGTAGGGAGGATTAAGTCGATTTGGAGGTGTTGTACAATCTAATCGATTCAGTTCCGGGACCCAAACCTTCCTAGGATTATAAGATATAAACCAACTCGATCTATCACAAGAATAATTGCTTGCTTATAATTTGAGAATATGTTTGTATGATCAATTCCCATGAATCCCCTATGACCCCATGACACCCTAGTGCTTTTAATCAATTGTTTACATCTCATTTTAATCATCTTGCTTGTTTACTTTTATTGCTATTTAGTTTAGTGATCTTCTCATCTCAACCCCAAATCGTGACACCCTTAGACACCGCTACTTGCAATCGAAAATCCTACATCAATACCCGTCCCTTGGGATCCGACCTTTACTTGCCTCTTTACTAATAGTAGAGTTGTTTGTTTAGTTATAAATATTGTTTTGGTCTAGGTGCTTCTAACGACAAGTAACCGAAAAGTAAAGCTCCAAGTGAGTGAGCTCAACCAAAAATGGCGTCGTTGCCGGGGACGGTGTTAACTTGATTTGATTTTCTTAGATTGTTATTAGTTGTGTATTTCTTTGCCTTGGGGAAGTAAAACTCCTTAAGGTTTGTTTTAATTGTTTTCAAGTTGTTTGATATTTTGCATGTCTAAAAGATCACAAGGTAACTTGTTACCCATTGATCACGAAATTGAAAGGACATTGACAAACAATAGAAGACTTGCTAGAGGTACTTTGAGAGGTATTGGTGAGGTTGTAGATATTCAACCAAACACTATTGAGTTCATCAACCCTTTTGCAAGAGAAGGTGAGGAGAACCCAACACAAAATCAACTCACATTGCCTAAATTTTCATCACATTCTGTACCAACCGAGGAGAACCTACCCAATGGTACTCCCACACCACAACACTTAACCGGAAATTTCATTGCAAAATCCGCATTTATCCAATTAGTCGAAAGAAGCCAATTTGGGGGGATGCCTAGTGAATACCCGCACTCTCACATGGAGACTTTTTGTGACTATTGTGATGCGATTTCACAAACCGGTGTGACTCAAGACCAAATTCGATGGGTCTTATTTCCTTTTTCTCTAATCGGCACCGCAAAACAATGGTTGAAAGGCCTTGATAAGGCTACTCTTGGAATTGACTCTTGGAAGAAGTTGGCTCTAGCTTTCTACAAAAAATTCTACCCTCCAGAAAAGACTAACATGCTAAGATCTCAAATTACGGGTTTTAAGCAAAGGGATGAAGAATATTTGTATGAAGCTTGGGAGCGATTCAAATGAATTTGTCGCTCATGTCCTCATCATGGACTTAGCGAATGGTTCTTGGTACAACAATTTTGGAATGGTCTTTATGAAGACTCAAGAAACATTCTCAACATGGGATCAAATGGTATGTTCACCGAAGTTGACGATAATCAAACTTGGAACAAGATTGAGGAAATGGCAGTCCATAACTCACAATATAGTAGACCTCGCAAGGCTACTAGAGGAGGAAAGCATGAAGTGGACTCTATTACTCGATTGGGTGCTCAACTTAGTGCTCATATTGATACCATAAACTTGAAGTTTGAGAAGGCTATGGCTAAAATTGAAGAAGCCTCAAAATCACCAAAGCATCATGTTAATGCCATGGTAGCATCTTCATCAATCCCAAGTGGGATATGTGAGAATTGTGGAACTTTGGGACATGACCAAAGTGAATGTAGGGGAACAAATGAACAAGTAAATGCTTTTCAAGCATACAAGAGTGGTACCCTTTATTCCAATTATTACAATGAAAACACCAAATTCCACCCAAATCTCTCATACAAAAGCCAAAATGTTCAAAACCCTCAACCAACATACACCCCACCTCCCATGAGAAACCAAAATCAAAGACCATTTTTCAACCAAAACCAAGGTTACCAAAACCAAACTCCATACAATCAACAAAATGAACAAGGTTTTGATGTTCAAAAAGTGGTCCTCCAAATGCAAAAGAATCAACAAGAGTTTTTCACTCAAATGCAAAAGGATAGCCAAGCAAAGGACATCAACATCAACAACATCCTAGCCCACACAAAAATGTTGGAAACTCAATTGACCCAACTAACATCTTCAAGTTCTCAAAGGCAAAAAGGGCAATTACCACCTCAAAGTAATCCCCCAAGACATGAAACGTTTAGTGTCATTCACTTGAGGAGTGGTACGAGATATGAAGGTTCAAAGAAGCAAGTTGAGGATAAAGTTGTGGAAGCTAGTGGCAAAGAAGAAATTGTGCAAAACTCCAAGGAAGGAGAACCAACAAAAGAAGAAGTTTCAAAGAAAAGTGAAGAGAAGGCTAAGGAGAAGGAGCCCATTGTGATTAGACTTCCATTCCCAAGTCGTCAAGCTAAGCCTAAGTTTGATGACCAACTTGGAAAATTTATGGAAATTGTGAAGAATTTGGAAGTCTCGATTCCTTTCACGGAATTAATCAATCACGTGCCGGTCTATGCAAGATACCTGAAAGACATCCTTACAAAAAAGAAGTCGATCCGGAAGCTTGAAACTATCGCCTTCACTAAGGTGAGTAGTGAAATCCTTCAAGGGAGTTCACCTCCGAAACTTAAAGACCCGGGAAGCTTCTCAATACCGTGTACCATTGGAGACACCACGATCAACAAGGCTTTGTCTAATCTAGGAGCAAGCGTGAGTGTTATGCCGTATTCGGTTAGTAAAAGGTTAGGGATTGGAGAGCTTAAATGTTCCAACATCACACTTCAAATGGCCGATAGATCGACGAAGACACCGTTAGGGATATGGGAAGATGTTCCCGTGAGAGTTGGGAAATTTTTCATCCCGGTGGACTTTGTCATTGTTGACATGGAAGAAGACTCCAATATTCCGATCATTCTAGGTAGACCTTTCTTGCACACCGCGGGTGCGGTGATAGATGTGAAGCACGGAGAGCTTACTCTAGAAGTGGGAGACAAGAGTATAACTTTCAATCTTGACAAGACCATGAGAGCTCCCCGTTTGCATGAGCCATGCTTTATGGTTGATCACTATAGCCAGAAGGATGATAGGAAGAAGTCGGAATTCCAATGGAAAAAGAAATTCGATGATGCTCCATTCAAAGAGCAAGAGAATAGCAACAAAGAGAGCTTGAAAAGCCCACCCATGACAAGTGAAGAGGATGGCCTCTTTGACCAAAACAAGAAAGAAGGAGAGTTGTCTCTATCAACTCAAGAGATTTTTAATGATCAAGTACACAAAGTTTGCGGTCTTTGGGATGATGAGTTCGAAGGGATATTCAATCCCTACATTGGTAATGCTATAAACCAAGACCATCATGGAGAACAACAAGTGCAAAGGTCTATTGAGGATCTTTATCATGATAATGAACAAGCTTTCGACTACTTCTTCAAGGTGTTAAGTAACATCAACAACACCTTGAACATGCCCCCTTGACATCTCACATTGGATGAGAGTTTGGTGGAGTCCTCCCTAAACCACCATTTGTAAATATTCTAACTACCTAACTTGCATTTCAATTTTTACATTGCATTTTTGTCATTTTTGGATTTATATTTTTGTGCCTTGATCAAGATATTCATCATTTCTGAGAGAAGTGAGGGAGGGACTTATGATTTTATTGATGTGTAGTGCTTTGACTTAGTGTGGGGATAGCAATTGCCTAGGCTATTCATGCCTTTGTAGTGCCCCTACAATGAAGAACACGAGAATTGAATAATAAAAATGATACTGGTTATGCAGTACCCACGGATGGACCTGAATCCGTGTGGACAGGGAAGAATCCGAGCGTCTCAAAAGGGAATCCACTCGTCTAGCAGAATCCGAGCGTCCTATGTCATCATCCGCTCGTCTGGCTGAGCTGTGGAATTCAAAAAAATGGTCTGTCGCAGAATCCGAGCACACCAGTGAAGAATCCGCTCGTCTGATAGAAGACGCTTGTCTTGCAGAAAAGACGCTCGTCTTTTTCCTGTTGGATTTTAAAGTATCACCCTGTATCTCACATTGAAGAATCCGCTCGTCTTTCTACAAAGCCGCTCGTCCTGTAGCGTCTTTTCCTGAAGCAAAACATGCAGAATCCTAGCGTCCCAGTCCTGAATCCGCTCGTCCCTGCTGCTATTTCAAAATTAACGGGTCTTTTTAAAACCCTTTTCCCTCATTCATTTTCATTTCTTCTTCATTCAAACACTACCCAAAAACCCCAAAAACCCTCATCCTCTACATCAACAAAACAAGGTTTCCTCAACCAAATTCAACAAAATCAAATCCAAACTTCCCCACAACAAAAATTAATCACTCCTTTTACAACAACAATTCATTCAAGCACCAAAATCTTCAATCTTTGAGTCGATTTTTAAGATACAAAGCAACATTCTTTCATCTTAAATCGATTTGTGTATAACAAAAAATTGAATATTTCAATCTCTCTTTGGTGTAATCAACAATGGCAAGAACTAAAGGAGGTAACAAGGCACCCCCAAAGAAGACACTTTTAAAATGGCAACAAACTCTTCAAGCAAAACAATTGTCAAAGGCATTGGTAGTTCATGAGGCAAGGTTGGAGATTCAACAAGGTCCCCCTATGGAAGCTACAACATCAACAACTCCGGTCATTGAGCAATTATCTAATTATCCGAAGGTAATTTTCACTTCCGACTCTCATAGGGATAAATTTGTTCTCTTTGCTAAGAAGACCATTATGCCTACAAAATTTATTTGTAAAGATGCTTTGACAAAGTTGGGTGTTCTTGAACAAACCAAAACCTTTTTTGAGGCTATGGGGTTGGGTAAATTGTTTACCATGAAAGAATTGACATACCCTTCCCTCACATTAATTTTTGAGTTCCTTGAAAGTTACAAGGGTGAAAACTAGAACCCACATCGAGTTTCGTCTTGCAAATGTCAATAGACGCATCACTTTTAGTGAATTGAGTAAGATTTTAGGCCTTAGTGATACCCTGTACTATCAAAAGATCCTCGAAAAGTATGACCCCGCTCCTCTTTGGGAGGCAATTTCCGGAAAGAAATTTGTGCGCTTTCATGATTGTCGTGCTCTATTAGTCCACCATCCGGGCATTAGAGTGTGGCATAAGGTCATTGGGAATACTTTGATAGCAAGAAATGGCACTAATCATCTTAAGAAGCTCGATTTTGTTCTTCTTGAGTCGGCCTTGAACATAGGAAGGGAATATACTAAGCCATACAATGCTCTAAGACTTTTGGTTGAACGATGGCTTAATGTCGATTGTGGTAAAGAGGGCACCGCTTTTATTGTTAATGGAGGACTAGTTACCTATTTGGCCAAGCACTTCAACCTAAATTTCAACAAAGACAAAACTTATGTGGCGGTCAAAGGAGGTCATCTCATTAATATGGACACCATGATTCACAAGTTTAAGTGGGTCAAGCATGCTCCTCTTGACACCAAATATGGGTGGTTAACCAATGAAGCTAGATCCTTCACTTTGCCTTCAAAGATTTTTCGATTGAGTGTTCACCGACCGAACTACCTTCTTCCACTCTCCGAGGAGATCGAGTATATTATTCGACAACAAAGAGGCGAGATTGATGAGCCCTCCTCCTCCATTGTCACACCACCCTACCCATTTGAGTATCACGAGTTCACACCCAAGGATGTCGAGGTAGGAAATGATTACTTGACTCTACTCATGAGGGAAATGCATAAGAAAGCTTACAATGATAGAGTGGATGCTTACAAGGCCCAATATCCACCCCTCCTACATCTAGCTAGGCAAGGACTTCTTGATCCATCATGTCCTTTGCCTATTTGGGCAGATAGGGAAGTTTTCTTTCCTAGCACCTCTAGTGGTGGAAGACCGGGTGGAGAGGAGAATGTTGTTGATGAGGGTGTTGATGAAGAAGGTGAAGAACAAGAGGTTCAAGAGAATGTTGAAGAAGAAGAATCTCAAGAAGAGGAAGACGAAGAAAGTGAGGAAGAGCAAGGAAGTGAAAGTGGGAGTGGAGATGATTCCACATCTATGGAGTAAGATGATGATAATGATGATATGATGGAGGATTAGCAAACCTTGGAGGCTCCTACATTCTTTCACCCCTCTTATGGTTTGTCTACTTCTTTTGTTTTCTTTATTGTATTTTGATCATTTGATTGAGGAGTCCTAGCAACATGGAGGACTAACACCTTGGCTTCATTGAGGTGTTCTTTTTATTGTTCCCACATGTAAAATCCAAAATGACAATTTATAGTTTCATGCATTGCATTCCGTGTGCATGAACTACCCCGAAATTCAAGACGTTAGAAATAATGTCTATTTTGGTTTGGGGAAGTCTATGCATACGCATCGGGAGGTAATCTAAATTACGCTCTCCGCCATAACAAAAACCCATGCATCATGTAGTGTAGCTTAGTATAGTTTGCATTTAGTTTAGAAATCATGCATCATACTTGCATAATTTCCTATCGTATTGGCCATTGAGGACAATGCCCATACTAGTGTGGGGATGGGAAATTCTAACTTGACTTTTATTCAAAAATCCAAAAAATATTGAAAATCGAAAAAACCAAAAATATGTTCATTTCCTTTGTAGTGTAGTCTTGTATATATTGCTTTGTATATATTGTGTTTGTTCATCCTTGTTCACATTGATCGACTACGCCACATCTGAGACATGAGGATATTGAAGACCGCATGGTATGATCTTTCCAATTTCCTTTTCCCTCTTTATGTTAATGACTATGTGGCTTTATTTTGATTGATGCGGTAAAAGCAATGTGAATTTAGGACTTGCATTTAGATTACATGACATACTAGTTGGTAGAATCATATGCATTAGGATGTATAAATGTTAGTTACATCATAGCATATAGTTTGCATGGTAGAAAAATTTTGTGAAACCGTCTACCTGGGAAGCTTGACAAGTGTATATAGGCCCTAGTATATGCTTTTTCTTCTTAAGACTTTGCTTGTTAGAATACTTGTAAAACACCCTAGGATGTGTCATGCTAGTATCCTTTGACCCATGGATTAAGGCCTAGTCAAGAGTACCTTGTGGTGTGATAACTCCTTGGCTACCGTTTATTCCAAGGTGACCCTTGAAACCATCCATATATCATCCATGTTCTACCACATTTTTGTCATCAAAGGGAATGGGCACAAAAAGAAATTGTTCAAAAATTTGAGTTCAAGAAAAGAAAAGAAAAAAAAATTGCAAATTGCATCAAAAGAAAAGAGGAGTAACAAAAATGAAAACTCATATGCTTCAAATATAAGGCACCCTCGTTACTAATTGGGGTGACTTTGAAAATGTTCAAAAGAAAAATGTAAAAGTTGAAAAGTTGAAAAGTATTGAAATGCCAAACATCAAAAGAAATGGCAAGAAAGTGTTCTCAAATGTTATATGCCACAAGAAATTCGGGGGAAAAACAACAAAAGCAAACTCCCAAATGAAACTCAAATACTATCGATCCCTTTATCCATCGTATCCATTTTTGTGCATGGTAGAGAGGGGACGACCCTTCTTCTTGTCTAGGCAAGAAGGGGAATTCCGCGATCCTCCAGTGTTTCTAACACCATAGGGAGTCTATTCTTGACAAAAGCATTTAACGATTGAGGAGAAAGGTACCATAGCTTGACACAACTTGGAGATGATTTATTGGTATCCTTCTAGGCTTAGTAGCTTGAAGAAATTGCATCTATGAAGGAGTGTGTACCCTTGAATTGCTTCCCTTGTAGATAATTTCCGCCACTTAGATGAGGAAAGTGGCTATTCTTTTGTAGATGCATCCTTTACTTGATTTTGTGTGCTTTAATGTTTGGATGTGTCGCCATTTTGGCAAGACCCACCTTGGCTTGCAAGAAGGCATCCTACCTCATGGTTGTCTTGTTGTGAGTTTAAGGGGCGGAGTGAGACCCGCTAATAGTCTCATATCGGCTATGCTATTAGGTTAGATTAAATAACGGTCCTAGTTTTTGTCACCTCTTTACTCGGGACGAACAAAGGTTCGGTTTGGGGATATTTGATGTGACCATTATTTGAGCACATTTAGTCCCCGAATTAGCCTCGTTCCTATGCTTTTTAGTACATATTTGGGTCATTTACTATCTTTAGTCCTTGGTTTTGCATATTCTTTGAGGTTTTATTCCCTTGGTAGGAGAGGAGTGCAAACCTTGTATTTTCATGGCAAAATGGAGCTAAATTGATCGAATCTAATGACCAAGCATCAAAGAGAAGAAAAGACTAGAAGGCCTTTGTACATAATATAGTAGATGGGCATTGATGAAGAAATCCTTGCATCCCTGACTAAATCCCGGAGGATTATTGGAAGAAGAAAAGAAGAAAAGGAAGCTGTGACACAATCCGCCCGTCCAACCAAGAAGACGCCCGTGCAAGACGTGAGGAATCCGAGCGTCTTTGCAGAAGGGACGCCCGTCCAAACACTCCACAATCCGCTCGTCCAGAAAACAATCCGCCCGTCCAGCCACCAGCAAATTCGCCCGTCCCGACACCTTGGACGCTCGGATTCCCTTACAGTCCCATACGTCCTTTTGTTCCCTCCATGAAAGATGCGCATATTTATGAAAGACCGGCAAAAAGGAGACTCGCATCTTTTCTGAGAGGAGTGATTCCTCAAGGACTTAATCGTCAATTAAGCCCTTAGTAAACCCTAATTTGTGTACTTATTCCCAACTATAAATACCACATTAGTCTAGTTAGATAATCATGTTCTTCTTATCAATCTTTAGTGTAGTTTATATCATTCTAATCTCTTCTTAATCTTGTAATCAACTTCTAATCAAGTCTTAATACAAATCTCATTTCCTTAATTTCTCTTTTGTTCATCTTTTATTTTGGATAATTGAAGATTATTTGGGTTATTATTGGGAGATTAACAACCTTCCAATCAATCATCAAGTACTTTTATTATTCTTTGCTTTATTTTGGAATCATTAGTAGGTATAATCCTCTTAATCCCTTTTTAATTATTGTTAATCATCTTCATTTATTCATCGTGTTTTGCTTTGTTAATGTGATTGACAACTTTGTTAACATGTTAAACTTGATAATGAGTGAGTAGTTTCCTTAACTAGGGTTAATGGGTAATTAGGGGATACCAACATGGGGAATGATTCATGCTTAATTTAATATGTTTTCATAGTTTATTTGCTTGCTTGTTGTGATCTCAACTTATGCACATGTTATGTTTGATGAAATGCGAGCCTATGAATCCTTGCATTTTTTACCCATCACCTATCTTTTCAATGAGACTTGTAAGACATAAACCAACTCGAGTCTCATTAGACCATGCATATAGTTGAGTAAGGAGGATTAAGTCGACTTGTAGGTGTTGTACAATCTAATCGATTCGGCTCCGGGACCCAAACCTTCCTAGGATTGTAAGATATAAACCAGCTCGATCCATCACAACAATAATTGCTTGCTTATAATTTGAGAATATGTTTGTATGATTAATTCCCATGAATCCCCTATGACCCCATGACACCCTAGTGCTTTTAATCAATTTTTACATCTCATTTTAATCATCTTGCTTGTTTACTTTTATTGCTATTTAGTTTAGTGATCTTCTCATCTCAACCCCAAATCGTGACACCCCTAGACACCGCTACTTGCAATCGAAAATCCTACATCAATACCCGTCCCTTGGGATCCGACCTTTACTTGCCTCTTTACTAATAGTAGAGTTGTTTGTGACGGTATAAATATTGTTTTGGTCTAGGTGCTCCTAACGACAAGTAACCGAAAAGTAAAGCTCCAAGTGAGTGAGCTCGACCAACCATCCATAGGAAACTCTAACAAGTCCACCGGTAGGTTAACCTGCCCAACTATCATAGACACACCCTTATACAACCTCCCACAAGATACAGACTCACCCGACGGTATAAAAACTTCCTCTTTTACAGACTCAAACTCTCTCAAACCTAAAAGCTTAGCATAACTCGATGATACAAAAGATTGTGACGCCCCCGAATCGAACAAAACAAAGGTAAAGACACTATTAATAAGAAAAGTACCCGTGATTATGTGAGCATCATCCTCAGCTTCTTTCTTATCTATCATTAAAAGCTTGCCGCTGGTCTTCTGTCCACCTCCCTGGACAGTAATGGCAGAAGTAGATGGCTTAGCAGCCGACCCCTGGTTGTTGTTCGTCGCTGGTCTCTATTATGAATTACCGCCATTGCGGTTAGCCCCACTGTTGTTGTTGTTCTGACCACCCTAATTACTCCATGAACCAGCCGGCCTCTTACTAGCATAACTCTAAGATGGACCCTGAGAGAAACTCCCATGTGACTGCCTCTGAAAACCCCTGCCCACAACACTGGTGCACTCATATCTCTTGTGGCCCATACCGCCACAGTTAAAGCAAGATATTCCTTAGCTGCTACTACCACCACCTCAGCCACGCCCAAAAGAAGCTCCACCATTGAACCCTGACCCCGAAGAGTAAGCCCTCATCTTGTTATGGTTGCCCCTCTTATAAATAGACTGAAGAGTCTATCACACCCGAAATACTCGAGGGGGGGGGGGTGAATTGTGTATTTAAAAATTATGCCTACTTTTTATTTTATATCAAAGTAATTAATTACTTAAAGTTTATTGATTAAACTTTAACTAATTAACTAGATGATTATTAACGTAATGAAATGAAAACTGCAAAGACACACGATATTTGAAGTGGTTCAGCTTCACACGTCGAAGCCTACGTCCACTATTCTCGATTAATAATTTTAGTACCTTACTCCGGATTACCAAATTATCAACCCAACTCGTATAGCTAACTCTAGCTATAACTCAATTTGAATATCACTAGATATTCGGTTTTGACTATCTTAAGTTACTAAGAAAGCACTTGATTGTTCTTCTAAGTGTTCACACAATTGAACGAGTAAGAAACAATATGAACTACTATTATTTTATGACGTAACCTTAAGAAAAATAAGCAAATTAAAGAGCAGGACTTTTCGCAAGATTTTCCAAACGCAAAACAATAAGAATAACCAATTAAAAATTAAACTCAATTTTGTTTGCAAGGGATTTTTAATATTTCGAAAAGCTTAGCTTGTTTAAGGAATGATCATATGTATTTATAGTAGAGGAAGAAATTAGGGTTTGCACGAAACCCTAGGATGCCGTGACATAGGCGGTTTATCTCACAAGAGATAAATCTTTATCTCTTTCCTAATTTAATCCAAGATATATTTAGTTTAGGTAAATAAGATAAAAGCGAATTTTATTTTTCTATAACTATATCTTTAAGATTTTCAGATAAGTAAACAAATTAAATCATGTATATATTTAAGATAAGAGAATATCTTATAAAAATATAAGCTAGATTTAATTAGATAGGTTACTTGAACTAGAGGACTTGCAAAACCTAAGGATTCATGACCAACGGCCGAAACCTTAGGCCCGTGTCCATCTAGACGAAAGTCTCTCTTCTTGGATTAGGATTAGGTTAAAAATAAACTAGCAAACCCTAGGTAGCATGACGACCCATAAGTCGTTTTACTAACCAATAGAGATATGCAAGTTATCCATTATAACAACCACAAATCAACTCCACTATAGATACAAATGATTTCAAAACATGTTTAAAGAATTTTATCCTTTGAAAAATGATTTTAAAACTATTAAAATCGTGCTATTAAAATGCTACCCAAAGTTATAGTAGAAACAGCTATAACTTTAAGTTTGGTAAGTAAAGTTATAGGTGAAATAGCTATAACTTTACCTTCCTAATATTCTCTTCTTAAGATACCGTCATTAGATGAAGACCTATACTAGCTAATCTTCCTGGAGATCTTCAGTGATAGGATCTTCTCTTTATTTTGACCAAAAGCTCTTCATCTTGAGCTTATTGAAGACTTGATCTAGCCTTTTGCTTGAGTGATCATCATACTTGAAACTTGTTACAGTTACTATGACGCTTTAAGAATCTTCAATGTTATAGCTCAAGCTGCTATAACATTACTTGAATGATGCTTCACAAATCTTCAATGTTATACCTAAAAATGCTATAACATTACTCGCTAAACTTTGTAAACCTAAGTCAATCTAAGAAAGACTAAACAAACGATTACGAGCAAGAGTATATATAAAATGAGACACACACTTGTCATTATCAAAACTTAATCATATATCTATATGGTCCAACAAATTCCCCCTTTTTGATGATGACAAGTCTCTTACGATTTGTGACTAAGTGAATGTTCCCCCTTAACATAATACTATAAAAGTCAAAGTCAGTCAAACGCAAGAACAATCCACTAATATACAAAGTATAGCACCTAAGGACCTCAAGAGATTAAAGGTTCTGACAAGGAGCAAGCTTAGGCAAATATTTAAGTCATAATAATTTTCGTCCCCCTCTTGACATCATCGAAAAGACGAGAAAAGACATAAAACAACTAGAATGATATAGATCGAGACACGTATTAATCATGCAAAGAAAGATTATAAAACGAGAAAGTAATCTACATTAAGCATGCCAAATATAAAATAAGAGTACTACAAACCAAAGTAGTCTAATTGCCAATTGGGCCGAATAAGAAGACAAGGGATAAAGCTAAATGGGCCGAATGGAAAAGCAAGCCAAAATGGGCCGAATTAGACAATTATTCAAAACAGAAAGTCTAACAAAAAGAGAAGCAAGGAAGGGATAGTGATGGGTTAAGGGTAGTCACATTTCACGACATTCGGGTTCACATAACCGGGACGGATCCTAAACTCAAGAGAGTCAAGACGATCAAAGCATGAGCGGACATGGTTAGCTTGTGCCTTGAGACACCTCTCGAAATTGAGCACTTTCAAAGACAAGGCTTTAGTAGCCTCGTAAACAACCCGCATATCCTCATGCATAGCCTTCCCTTCACGCCATATTGCCCCTCCTTGACTAGCTAAATTAGCCGGGGACCCGGAATGACGGACACACTCCTTAGCCGCCCTAGCCGCATCCTGAGCCATAGCATCAACCCGAGATTCCAACCCATGCAAATAAGACAAGACCGCAGCAAGATCTTAACCCTTCGAACCCAAAGCCCCATTCTTGTCTTGACCCAAACCCGAGACCAATTCCGCAACCATCTTATTTTGTACATCCAATTTTTCACAAATACTTGCCATAAACAAGTCCAACTTTTGTTCAACAACCGACACCACATCCGACGACTTCTCCACGACATTCCCTTTCGCCAAAAACACCAAATCGGGGCCAATTGCACCAATCTTCATAAGTTTAAGATGAGTATCACACATCTCATCTTTCACCTTTACACCATAGCTAGAAGTCCCAATTACCCCTTTGTTTTCTAAAAGCTGAGAGACCCACATACCATACGGCAAATCCAAAGTAGTATAAAACTTTTCCTCAGTGACGGAAATACTTATTTGAACGATTTTATGAAACACGAGACGAGGAAGACTAATTTTGGACCCTTCAAGACACTTAGACATCAATACCATCTCATAACTTGACAATTTATCACGACCACCCCTCCTCGGAACAACCGTGTTCCAAAGAAAATTAAGAAAGAATTTCAATTTTGGAGTGAACGACCCCGCAAGCATATTACTTGACCCTGTAGCATCAACATCAAACGACTTCTTAATTTTAAGCTTTTCTTCCTCCGTCACATCTCCCCATTCCGCACTCGGATTTATTTCGATCCCATCATCAGGGACTGAAACTAGAGTACAAAAATCGGCAAGGGAGATTTTGACTTCGGAATCATGCACCACCGCATGCAACACGTTATTTTTTACAGAGACGGAAGAGTAAAATTGGATTACCTCAATAGGATAAACCGGACCAACAAAGGAACAAATTTTCTTCCATTCTTGAAAATTCAAGAAATCCTTAAAGAATTGTAAAGCTTCGATTTTTCCATACCATTTGTCGGAGAAGGAACGACCACCATGAATACCATATCGCATAACATAGTTGATGCAGGTTCTCTCGTCCGCGGTGTGTCGAAGCATATTAAGCCCCGTTGATGTTGTATTCGGCATATACTCTCGAAACATTGCCCTTTGATGACCTTCTTGAGTAGCCACAACCTCGGTTTCTTCCACCGAACCTTCAAACCCTACGACCTTCTTTTTCCCTTTATTTAACTTCCGTCTTTTCCCTTCTAAGTTAGGATCAACCCGGTTATGATCGGGGTTAGTTGGTTTTAGGTTTGATGAAGGTGAGGGAGTTTTGAGAGGGACATAGGTTTTGTTGCATGGTAATTTGGAGGACTCGGTCCGAGTTGTGGACCGAATAGAGGGTGAGTGGAAGCGAGTTGAGGGAGGAGTCATGATGATGATTGATTTTGGAGGTAATGTGTAGAAAAGTCTAAAAACAAAATCTTTAGGTGTTGTGTTTTGATTGTGACGGTGGGAGGTGGGTATTTATAGGGAATGTTAATGGTAAAAGAGTTTAAGGGAAATAAGGAAAGTGGAGGTGGCGTGTGGAAGTAGGTAAAGAAATTTGCCTTTTTGTTTTTTTTGATTTACTTACCAAAAGATGAAACAAGTGGTTAGGGTAGATTGTTTAAAAGATATGATAAGATATGGCAAGAGATATAATTATAGTGAAGAATTTCGATTAAGGCAAGATTATATAAGCAATTTGTTACGACTTTTTGGTTCGTAATAAAACTTAAGATATACATGACTAGAAAATGGAATATTCTCATATTATAAAATAACTTTTGACATAAATAAACTTGCAACGAAAAATACGGACACAGTCATACAATCTCGTCAAGTCTAGTCAGTCATACGGAGAGTAAAATATGTGTGACAAGTTTAGGTGCCACCGATTAAACCAATTTCCAACCGTAAAATCTCAAAACGTTCTCTAGCCAATGCTTTGGTAAAAATGTCAGCCCATTGTTTTTCTGTACTACAAAATTTCAGTCTTATGTTGCCCTTATCTACATGATCACGTAGAAAATGGTGTCTAATGTCTATATGCTTAGTTCGTGAGTGCTGCACGGGGTTCTTAGATATAATTATAGCACTCGTGTTATCGCATAAAATATGTATACAACCAACATTAACACCGTAATCACATAATTGTTGCTTAAGCCATAAAAGTTGAGAACATACCAACCCAGCGGCAATGTATTCGGCTTTAGCAGTAGATAATACAACGGAATTTTGCTTCTTTGACCCCCATGTAATGATACACGGTCCAACAAATGTGGCTATCCCGGAAGTACTTTTTCTGTCAAGTGAACAACCTGCATAATCTGCATCTGAATACCCTATGAGATCGAAATAACACTCAAGAGGATACCATAGATATAAATTAGATGTACCAATTAAATACTTCAAGATCCTCTTAACTGCAATCATATGCGATTCTTTAGGGCACGATTGGAATCGAGCACAGACACACACACTAAACATAATATCCGGACGACTTGTAGTTAAATAAAGAAGTGAGCCAATCATACCTCGATAAGTCGTCTCATCGACAAACTTACCGTTTTCATCCAAAGTCAACTTCTTCTCAGTACCCATATGAGTTGGCTTAGAATTAGAATTTTCCATACCGAATTTCTTGATTAGCTCCTTGATGTATTTTTGTTGGTGTATCATAATTCCTTCAGAAGTCTGTTGAATCTGGAGTCCAAGGAAGAACTTGAGTTCTCCCATCATGCTCATCTCGAATTCTGAGGTCATTAAATCTTAAAAGTACTTACATAAACGATTATTAGTTGAACCAAAAATAATATCGTCAACGTATATTTGTACAACTAATAAATCGGAATCCTCAGTTTTCAGAAATAGGGTTTTGTCGACAGATCCTCTTTTAAAACCACTTTCAAGAAGATATTTTGACAATCTGTTGAACCATGACCTCGGAGCTTGTTTCAACCCATATAATGCTTTATCTAATTTAAAAACATGGTTTTGAAACTTGCTATCGAGAAATCCTGGGGGTTGTTCGACAAAAACCTCCTCATTCAAATAACCGTTAAGAAAAGCTGTCTTAAATTGTCATCTAGTGAGGATCGAACCCATGACCTCTTGGTATGTGTACCCTCACTATTACCACTATGACACATTCATCTTGTTGATATTAAATATAACTGATTATATTTAATTACGAATTAACAGATTAATTCGTCCAAGCTAACATTACATATATTTAATTAAATATAACTTATTATATTTAATTTACGAATTGACAGTTAATTCGTCTCAACTAATATTATTTAATTTTCATTAAATAATTATCTCATCAACACATTGACTAACCTTTTTAGTCATTTTGGGCATCAATGTGATTATATTTCTATAACCACATTTCTCAAACACATCCTATAGGTGTGACCTTTAGGGACCAGTTGATCACCGCCATCTGTATGATAATAACGTCAATCTTTCTAGCAAGCCAACCGTTATTAGGTAAATGTTAATCAACTGATTAAATATACGAAGTATACCCTTGTGAACCTGTAAGAGATTTACAAATGTTATCACACTAATTTGTGGAGGACACAAGCTCCAACAAACTCCCACTTGTCCTCACAAGTGTATGTGCGATAACCGATTCTCATATCCTATAAAATTTCTCCCACTCAATGTAAAACAATTTGCAAATCCGAATTCACAAAGGTCGTATTTTACAAGCGATCAATATCAAGAGTGGTTTCCCCGACTAGAGAGTAACTTAACTGATAAACGAATCAACATTCGAGCATGGCCATGCATTTCTGTTACAACTCCTCGAGTGGCCCTGAGAAATAACTATACCTGATAAGGGTTGGATATTTTCCTCAACTCGAATCCTGCAGATGTAAGCACAAAGATGAAATGACCCGAAAAAATCTACTTAGCCTCCGATTCACGGCAGACCGTGAGAAAGAAACCAAAGTCACCCAAAAATTGCCTTAATCTCAAGAGACAGTCGATAGTCAAAAGAATCGACTCTAGGAACACAACGGATGTCCTATCCACGACCTGGCACCGAATGTTATTAAACATTTAGGACTCCATTATGTTGTCACAAAAAGTTGTCCTACGAGGTATCATCATAATCTCGTATCTGTGATCGATCAGTCAACCGTTTGACTTATGGCTCGTTGAACCCACCATCAATCGACTGCACAATATAATAGCCGGAGTTATCAGCTCACATTGGCGATTACGGACCAAAACAAAATATAATGTAATTCAGTTCACTTTGTGGCGTTCAATGTTGTCAGTACAATCCACATGAAAAACAAAATATTATATATAAAACGATGAAGTTATAAATAGTATATGAAAAAGATAATGTATCAAATCCATAATCAAGTACTACAACTCAGGAACATGTTTAATTCCCATGGAATTAACATGCTCTACATGCTTATCATAATTCAACGGTTTGGTGAGAGGATCCGCGATGTTATCATCCGTCGCAATCTTGTCAATCACTATCTCTTCTTGCTCCACGTAATCACGGATCAGGTGAGCTTTCCGAAGTACATGTCTAGATTTGTTGCTAGACTTTGGCTCCTTAGCCTGGAAGATGGCACCTCTATTGTCACAATAGATGGTGATCGGGTCATTCGAACTAGGAACTACCGAAAGCCCTTGTAAGAATGGACGCATCCATATCGCTTCCTTTTTTGCCTCCGAAGCGGCATAGTACTCGGATTCAGTAGTAGAATCTGCTACAACACTCTGTTTGGAACTCTTCCAGGTGACCGCAGCACCATTAAGAGTGAAGACGAACCCGAACCGAGATTTTGAATCATCTCGATCCGTTTGGAAGCTAGCATCTCTCAAACCATAACCGATTGCGCATAGCTTAGTATCGCCTCCATAAGTCAATACCCAATCCTTAGTCCTCCGTAGGTACTTGAGGATATTTTTGACTCGCTATCCAAAGGTGTTTCACCTTTCACTGGAGTCTTTTGGTACCGACTCGTCATACTCAATGCATATGCCACGTCTGGACGTGTGCATATCATGGCATACATGATCGATCCTATTGCAGATGCATAAGGAACACGACTCATGCGCTCAATCCCTTCAGGCGTCGTGGGTGACTGAGACTTGCTCAACTGCATCCCAGTCGTCATAGGAAGGTTCCCCTTCTTGGAGTTGGTCATGCTGAACCTCTCAAGAACCTTATCCAAATAAGACTCCTGACTAAGTGATAACGTCCGTCGTGATCTATCTCGGTAGATACGGATTCCCAAAATGCGCTGTGCCTCACCCAGATCTTTCATCTGGAAATGGTTCTTCAACCATTCTTTAACCGAAGATAGGAGAGGAATGTCATTCCCAATCAAGAGTATGTCATCGACATACAATATCAAGAATACAATCTTGCTCCCACTCGACTTGATATATAAGCATGGTTCCTCGACCGATCGAGTGAAGCCATACTCTTTTATCACTTGGTCGAAACGATGATTCCAACTCCGAAAAGCTTGCTTAAGTCTATAAATGGAACGCTTAAGCGTGCATACTTTCTTAGGATGCTCAGGATCTATGAAACCTTCGGGTTGCACCATGTACAACTCTTCCTCCAAATAACCGTTTAAGAAGGCGGTTTTCACATCCATTTGCCAAATTTCATAATCATGAAATGCGGCAATCGCTAAGATTATCCGAATGGAATGTAGCATGACTACAGGTGCAAAAATCTCATCATAATGCAATCCGTGGACTTGAGTGAAATCTTTTGCCACAAGTCGTGCCTTATAGATATCTGGTTGCGCGTCTACAGAACGCTTTATTTTGTAAAGCCATTTGCACTATAGAGGTTTTACCTTATTAGGTAAATCAACTAGATCCCATACGTTATTCTCATACATGGAGTCCATCTCGGATTGCATGGCTTCAAGCCATAGCTTTGAGTCGGAACAGGCCATAGCACCTTTATAGGTTGCGGGTTCATTACTTTCTAGAAGTAAAACGTCATTCTCCTCGACCATACCAATGTATCTGTCCGGAGGATGAGAGTCTCTACTCGACCTCCTAGGTTCCTCAGGAATATTAACCGTATCATCAGTTGGAGGAACCACTTCCTCCATCCGTTCCTCGGTCGTTGATTCTGGAATCTCCGACAGCTCGAAGGTTCTATTACTCATCTTGTTCTCGAGAAATTCTTTCTCCAAGAACGTCGCACTAGCCGCAACAAAAACTCAATGTTCGGTAGGCGAATAGAAGTAATGACCAAATGTTCCTTTTGGATAACCTATAAAGTATGTCTTGACCGATCGCGGGCCGAGCTTATCCTCGTGTCTCCACTTGACATAAGCCTCGCAGCCCCAAACCCGAATAAAGGACAAGTTAGGTACTGCTCCCTTCCACATTTCATATGGATTCTTGTCGACGGCTTTAGACGGACTTCGGTTAAGTATAAGAGCAGCTGACAAAAGAGCATAACCCCATAATGAATCAGGCACTACGGTGTAACTCATCATGGATCGAACCATATCAAGTAAGGTTCGATTTCTCCGTTCGGACACACCATTCAATTGAGGTGTTCCAGGTGGAGTTAACTGCAAAGCGATTCCACGATCTTTCGGTGTTGATCAAACTTATTTGAAAGATATTCGCCACCCGATCCGAACGAAGTGCTTTAATCTTTCTACCCAGTTGGTTCTGTACCCTATTCTGGTATTCCTTGAATTTCTCAAAGGACTCACTTTTATGCTTCATTAAGTAGACATATCCGTATCTACTCAAATCGTCCGTGAAAGTGACAAAATATCTATAGCCATCTCTAGCGGTAATTGACATAGGTCCACATACGTCCGTATGTATGAGTCCTAATAGGTCACCAGCGCGCATTCCAACACCTTTGAAGGAAATTCGAGTCATCTTGCCAATGAGACATGATTCACACGTGCCATAAGCAGAAAATCCGAATGAGGGAATAGTCCCATTATCGACGAGTTTCTTTACGCGTTTCTAATTTATGTGTCCCATTCGACAATGCCATAGATATGTTTGATCTTTGTCACCAACCTTTAATTTCTTATTATTCATGTGTAATACTTCCGTGGTTTGATTTAAGATATAAATTCCATTCATGGAAACTGCTTTGCCATAAATCATTTCATTAAAAGAGAAAATACAACTATTATCCTTTATTGAAAATGTAAAACCGTCTTTAGCAAGTACGGAAACTGAAATAATATTCTTAGATAAACTGGGTACATAGTAACAGTTATTTAAAGATAACTCAAAACCACTAGGGAGTTGGATTACATATGTTCCCTTCGAGGCAGCAACAACTCGTGCTCCATTCCCGACTCGCAGGTCCACATCACCTTTTTCGAGAGGTATGATGTTCTTTAGGCCCTGCAAATGATTACACAGATGAGAACCACAACCAGTATCTAGTACCCAAGTTCCGAAACTTGCATGGTTAATCTCAATCATATGAATATAAGATGACATACCAACAGGAACGACGCGGCCTGCCTTGATGTCCTCACGGTAGACGGGACAGTTCCTCCTCCAATGTCCAGTCTGGTGACAATGGTGGCACTCTATGTCACCGCCCTTGCTCTTTGTCTTGCCCTGTGAGCCACTAGTCTAACCAGGCGCACTCTTACCGTTTCCTGGCTTCTTGAACTTTGGCTTACCTACAGCTAGGTCGCCATGAGCCTTGCCCTTACCTTTACTCTTGTTGTGAATCGTGAGAACATCCTGCTTCATGCTCCCACTCAATTTCATATCCTTCTCGGTCTGTACGAGAAGGGAGTGTAGCTCATGAGGACTCTTTTTCAAGTCATTCATATAGTAGTTTGCCCTGAAAAGGGCAAAACCATCGTGAAGAGAATGAAGCATTCGGTCAATTACAATGCTCTCACTGATTCTACAATTCAGTGTCTCCAGCTTCTCGACATTCTCAATCATGTGCAGAATGTGTGGGCTAACTGGTTGGCCCTTCTGGAGTTTCGCATCAAAGAAGCGACAGGTATGCTCATATGTAACGATTCTTGGTGCTTTTGAGAACTCGTTAGTGAGCGTAGTGAAAATCTTGTTTGCACTTTGGGCAATGAAGCGTCTCTGCAAATTGGTTTCCATTGCAAAGATGAGTACGTTCTTTATCGCACCCGCTTCCATAACGAAGTCACTATAAGCGAGTGACTCGTTGACTCCTGCATTTGGGCCTGGGTTGGTCGGTATTGGCTCGATTAAATACCCGAGCTTACCATCGCAATGGCGCATTCCGTAGTGCCGCCTCCCGATCCGCAAAGTTGGACCCATCATTCTTCAATCGCGTGGACTGATTCATTTGGTCCATGAACACTTTTAGCCAGGATGAACGATCTAGTGTGGCACTAGGCATTGGGATTGCGTTATTTCCACCATTTGTTGTAACAAAGATTATTGATAATAAACGTGTTCTACACTGCGAAAAAAGAATAAAATAATAAGCATGTGCATCGTTTTAATTTTAAGTCTAATGAACTAATGTCATAACGCGAAGACTCAAAAACATTTATACAATTGACCTCCCTCAAGAATTATATAAATGACCCCAAGACTCAATTTTCTGTAAACTGATAAGCTAACCTTTTAGCTAATTCTACCGTTAGAATTCTTGGTCGATAAATTTCTATAAATACTATCTTTAGTCCATCATAATCACGAGAAACTCTTCGGACTATGATGTTGAGGTAAACTAAGTCAACAGAACTACTTACCCAACGTAGAAGGTGTCATATTAGGCCTACCGACGAAGAAGGGATTCATAGATGTTTACCCTTATAAAGACTAATCTCAATTTCCGTTTTAGAGGAAGATCCCATCAACTTAATTTTAATTCATTTTAAGTGAACTATAATCTAGCATGCGAGGATGAATAAACTAAGGTGATGGCTTAAAGACTGTGACATCTGCATGTCCATGAAAACTAACATACAATCTATATGAGTCAATTTTCATCCATTTAGTAGTAGGTGGTTTGGTTTTAGGCGGAATATGATGCATAAAACTAACATTTGAATGAAAAGCAATAAGAATGAAAACGTAAAAACAGTAAAAGTCCTAGTGTGGCCTATCCTATCAAAATGAACAATAAATACAAGTTTGGAATCCATCCTTGGACCCGAGAAGCTTGTTTTGATGTTCCATCTTGATCCATGTAGCGGGAGTGAGCTCCAATCTCCATCTTTAGTCTTCTTTGAAATTACAATAAATAAAATTACATAATTGACCTATTTATTACATGCTAATTTCAAAACCCAAAACTAAAATAAAAGAGATTCGAGATCTCATAATTACATAAGAAATCATGTTTCCTTCATTACGAAAACATAATTTGACTAAGGCCACACTAAGTATTACAAATTACAACCGATTGCAAAAATAAATACGTAAATAAAATTCATTCATCCGATTCATTCAACAAAATTAAAAGCATCAACTAAAATAAATTAAACATACATAACAATACATTAATTATGTTGATTAATTTATCCAAACCACCTATTTAAATTAAATTAAGTGACAATTCCGCAATTTAATCACATTAATTTCATATTAATCCATATTAAACTTGTAATATGAATTCTATCCGTCTAAATTTTAAACCGCTTTAAAATAACTCGATATCTTTAAATTGTGAACCGATTCACAATAACTAATTGGCCAAAATAAAAAAAAAAAAAAAAAATTCCCCTTTTTATTTTGTCTCGGCAAAAAAAATAAAAAAAAAAATTTTTTTTATTTTTATATCACGGCCGAAATAAAAAAAAAAACAGCCAATTACCTTTTGTTTTCTTTCTTTTCGGCAATTAGGAAACCCAAAAAAAAACTTTCCATAAATTTTCTTTCGGCAATATGGCAAAAAAAAAAAACCAAGAAAACAAAACTTTCCTTTTATTTTTTCTTTCTCATTCTCGGTTTACCAAAAACAAAAACAAAAAAAATTTTTTTTTTTTCGGCAAACCCTAAAATCGACCCCCTTTTTTTTTCTTTTCTTTTGTGGCAATAAGCCCTAAAACAAGATTTGATGACTAAATTGTTTACCTTTGCTATTAGAACATGATTAGCATATGAAACAATAAACATGATTAATTCATATGCCAAAAACTATATAGCAAAAACAATCTTTTTTATCATAAACATGACGATTCCATTTAATTTTAATTAATCTGCATTTAATCAAAAACTACCAATTCTTCATATGATAATTTTAACTGATTATAAACTATAATATGAAAAATAAAATGGAAAAATATCATCAAACTAAAAGAAAAAAAAAACGGCAGGAAAAACGACACAAAAAATTTTCGAACCATAAAAATTCGAAACCCTAATTTTTTTTTCGAAAATCCTATTGTTCACATACAAATTTTATGAAAATCATCAAAATTAAAATCGTAGCCTAAAGCTCTGATACCACTTGTGGGAAATAATCTGTATACTTCCCTTTATATTGAAGGATTATAACGAATTTAACATTGATGATCAATAGTCATAAACAAAATACATAAACAAAGTATAAAGGATTCAGAATTAACCTTCGGTCTTAGCAAAATTGGCCTAAGAACAATATCAAAATTGATATTCGCCTATCAGCTGCACCCAAGACGATATGAGATATGCCCTATTGATTGTGCTAGAATCGATCTAAAATTTTCTGTAAATTTTAGTTGTTTTGTGTTTTTCCTGATGAGAGAGGAGGCTAGGTCAAGAAAAAGAATTAGGGTAGAAATAATTCTCTAACTTTCTTTTTATACATACCAAAATTTGGAGTCAATTAGGAAAGATAAAAATCTCCTAATTTTCGTCCAAGCTAACCGAAATAAGGAGTAAAATTCTCCTTATTTTTGGTCTTTCTAAAAATATATAAAATGTGTTGAATTGTCATCTAGTGAGGATCGAACCCATGACCTCTTGGTATGTGTACCCTCACTATTACCACTATGACACATTCATCTTGTTGATATTAAATATAACTGATTATATTTAATTACGAATTAACAGATTAATTCGTCCAAGCTAACATTACATATATTTAATTAAATATAACTTATTATATTTAATTTACGAATTGACAGTTAATTCGTCTCAACTAATATTATTTAATTTTCATTAAATAATTATCTCATCAACACATTGACTAACTTTTTTAGTCATTTTGGGCATCAATGTGATTATATTTCTATAACCACATTTCTCAAACACATCCTATAGGTGTGACCTTTAGGGACCAGTTGATCACCGCCATCTGTATGATAATAACGTCAAACTTTCTAGCAAGCCAACCGTTATTAGGTAAACGTTAATCAACTGATTAAATATACGAAGTATACCCTTGTGAACCTGTAAGAGATTTACAAATGTTATCACACTAATTTGTGGATGACACAAGCTCCAACACTTGCCACGACCAGGCTTTATGAATTACCAGAACTCTATAAGCGGTCACTGCCCGACAGAGTGTCCTATACAGTCTGCCTATGTGATCGACTAGTCATCCCATATGACTCTATGGCACTTGAACTTGCCATCAATCGCATCACACTCTAGTCACTTCGAGACTTCACCTCATATAAGTAACGAGGGGCGAATACCATGTCAATCCAGTTCACTTTAATGGGGTTCAATTTGTCTCTACAACCCATTCGGATACGACAAGGTAGCGTGTGATTTTAATAAAACTCAAACGATAAATGTGATTATCACATATGAATAGTCAATACACTATTACTACCTCATATTCTATAATCTTTAGTGTATTATTAATACTAGTTAAAATGCAATACAAGCTTGGCAAGTGGATATACCGAATATCCATATATTCCAACTTTATTAATTGCTATTTCCTTCCATTCAATGTCATCTCAAATAACATGAATTTATCTAAGTATATGTCTAGACTTCTTGCTAGACTTGGGCTTTTTAACTTGAAAGATGCTCCCACTGTTATCACATAACTTGTGATAAAGTCATTTGTAGAGAGATTCACCCTTAATCCATACACTGACGATTTTATCACAATTTACGTAGATTCCTTTTGTAGAATTTGCAATGTGCGAAACTAGTCTCTTACCCCTTAGTCAATAAGTCATCCTAGGATTTCAACAAATCCCTTTTCAGTTTGAAAACTAATGTTTGTGCAACACTTGAACACCTAACTTAGTTTGTCATCCAAACATGTGAACGTATCCTTAATTCTTCTCAAGAATCTCAAGGATGTTCTTTAAGGCTTTCAAATATCATGGGATTTATCCCTTCTATTGACTCATTATGCTCTCAGCATATGTCACACCATGGCATGTGCGTTTGTTGGCATACATGATCATTCTAATGGAGGAAACATTAGCAATTGATTTCATGTGATCAACAACTTAATAGGTTCAGTGAATGATTATGACTCCATCATTGTAATTCCACTTTTATCAACATGAATAGCCTATTCAACCTTGTTGATGTACAACAGATACGAAAGAACTTATCCTCATAAGACTCTTAACTTTATGCCAATATTCTCTCTCATAGATTCAAAATCTAGAATATTTTGCATCCTTTTCCAAGTCTCCCAATTACTCTTACCAGAAGAGAACATTGGTACATTATTCTCAATAAGTAATATGTGATCAACATATAAGACATGGAGAAACAATTCTAGCTCCCACTTAACTTCATGTATATCATGATACTTCAATCACGTGAATGAAACAATTCACTATCATCACATGAACGAAAAGTATAATCCTTTAATGCTAGCTTAAGATCATCTTGTGATCACTTAAGATAGCTACGCATAATATGTTAGGATTCTTAGATCTTCATCTAAGGTTTCGTGTTTCAAACACTTCCTTCTTTCAAACACTTCCTTCCCTAAATTCCCATTTTAGAAAAGCGAATTTTTATTTGCCATCCTTCATGTAAAATGAAATGCAGCAATTCCTAACACAATTTATCTTGATCAACATCTTCATGTAAATCTTATGCATTAATGTATTGTAGAGCACTATTTACTTTTGAGGATACCCTCGCCTTAAAGTAAATCTACTCTTAAGTAACAATTTTTGGATTGTAATGCGACGGCTCGTATGTAACAAGGTCATGATACCATCACTTTCACAAAGTAATATTTTTGAACAATAAGGCATGTGCGATAAACTCCCACTGAACTATGCTTCCATTCTATCTTCATAGACAATAGTTCAATACCAACTCCCACTCTATAATTCTATTACTTTCACAAAGTAACATTTAGACTATAAGAGATGTTTGTTACGATACAATCTACTCCCACTCTATCTCTCAGAAATACATCTATATTCTTGAGAGATAGTTTTGTGAGTCACAAACATATATATTTAACGGAATATTAGGAGTTTATCTAGACTATGTATTAGCTTTCAAAAGGCCATCCCAAACATGGCAGCTTGATACATGTAATATGGCAGTCTGATCCATGTAATTTAGTTTAATAGACTCTCTATTCTAGGTATCTCATGGTTGACCATCCGTTTAGAATAATGTGTCCATATGGTATTGTAAATTCCCTACTTGATGAGTTCAAAAACTCATTACAACTTTGTAATTGATCTTTCATAAGTAAGTTATTGCTTTTAGTAATAATGACATAAGGAGAATTAAATTCATAGCTTATGGACATATAATGATCCCATCATCATAGTCGTTTATTTGATCAATTTAAGTTGTTTATCTAATGTTTCTCTACGCAAGTAATTTATGATGATGATTTTAGAACAAATAACATAATAAAACAAGTGATTTGGGTTGAAAGCTAAATCACCAATATCCAAAATACAACCCGTGTTTAAAGGATACAAGCCAATTTCCAAGTCACACAAGGAAATCAAAATAGTTCTAAAAACTTAAAATACATCATAAAATTAAAGACAAAGCAAATAAAAGCCAAGCTTCCATTGATCCATCACCACGGTCGGCTACTCTAGCTTTCCACATGATCCTCTAGGCTTGCTTCTCCTTGCCTTTGTCCTTGGTAGGAGGCCCTATTTACAATAAAAAGGGTAATCATCACAACTTGTATCATCATACCAAGGTTGAGATAGAAACATAAAAGATAGGGATAGTTATATACCTACTGGAATAACCTTTCCAGCTTTGATATCGCCAAGGTATTTGGAACAATTTCTTTTCTAATGTCCAACACCACAACAATAGTGGCACTTGTCCCCGGAGGAGGCACTGTACTTGGGCTTGGAGGAGCTTGCTTCATTAGTCTTAGCTATGTTCCTGTTGGGAGTTCGCTTCTTTCCCTTTTTCCCGCTCTTCTTGAAGGTTCCCTTGCTCTTATGATTGACATTGAGCACATCTTTGGTGTTGCTAACACTTAGCCCCATGTCCCTTTCGGCTTGCACGAGCATTTTGTGCAACTCATCAAGGGAAACCTTCTTATCTTGCATATTAAAATTCACCCGGAATTGAACATATGCTTTGATTTTGTTGAGGTAATGAAGAATTCGATCAATTACGAGTTCATTGGGAATTTCCACCTTATGCATTTTCAAGGTCTCAACATGCTCCATCAACTTGAGCACATGAGGGCTCACTTTTTGGCCCTCTTTGATGTTAAGATCAAAGAATGCGGAAGCCGCCTCATATTGAATGACCCTAGGAGCTCGTGAAAACATGTTCACAAGCTTCATGTAGATCTCATGAGCGGTGCTAATCTTTATAGCACTTCGTTGGAGTTCGGCCTCCATAGCAAAGATCAACACATTTTTGATCGCGGCCGACTCCTTTTGGTAAACCTCATAGGTTTGCCTAGCGGCGGGGGTGGACCTAGCATTAAGTTAGGAGGGAGATGCCTCGGTAAGGTAACGAAGCTTGTCGTCACCTTGCGCGGCCAAGCGAAGTTGCGCGTCCCAATCGGCGAAATTAGACCCATTCTTTTCTAACTTACATCGATCCATGAAGGATCGGAGCCATGACACATTGGTAAGCGTGGTGGAACTAGTGGATGCGGACGTGATTGGAGTTGCCATTGCGGTTGATAAAACAAATTTGACTACAAAATAGGAAATGAAGGAATTAATTTTTCATCTATCGTTTTAATAATACTCGTAAATTTAACTACAAGTATTGCATTTATATAGTGACCTCCACCCAACTACATAAATGATTCCGAGATCCAAATTCATATCAACTCAGGCACGGTGAGCCGATTCATCCCTTATTAATATAACTCGGTGGATTAACTCTTTAATCGATTCTACTTTTAGAACTCTCGGTCGATAAAAAATACTCTAATTTTCATCTTTAGCCCGGAACACATGCGACTACGGTCAACAATACTTCCGTTGAGCTCAATCCAAATTTCGATGTAATAACATTTTACTACCCCACTTCGCCAACGTAACAAGGTTTGTATTACGGTGAAGCCGGATTAACTCCCTTATGAAATTGGTACTTCATGGGTTCTACTATTTGGTAAGGCTATATCTCAATTATATATGTGAGAGGTCTTGTCAATTTATTATCTATCACGTTTTAAGTGAACTAAAGCGATGAACTACGATAATTATAATTGACACGGTCGATGACTCGATATGATATGCATGTGTTATTATAGCGATTTGGCAATGCATGCAACATATTAAAAGAAATGCAAAGCAATTAATGAAATTCCTAGTATGGCCTTCCTGAAAATAGAAAATCAAATAATCTGTTACATATTCGGAAACCAACTCCTTTGGTCCCTTGAATCTTCAATTGGCACGCCTCCCAAGACACCATCTTTGTCAGATCACCTTTCCGAATGGCACCGTCTTGAAGATGCTCAATAATTACAAATAATAATAAAAATACAAAGCTATTCCTATTATACATTTGTAAAATGGAAAAACTAATAAAATAAAATTAAAAGTGATACGAGATCACATTAAATTACAACCGAATCAACATTCCCTTTCATTACGGGTAATATCGATTAAACTAAGGCCATACTAAGATAAAATTACATAATTCAAAATTATATAAATAAAAGACCTTCAACAATTGAAATATGCAGCATTATAATATGTATCTATCATGCCAAATGATGTGCCAAATCGCCCTATTTAACTTATGTCGTACATATAACCCGGTTTTATGGAAATGCGTGATAATAACCTTTTAAAATCACTAATTAACACTTAAATCACATCTAAGCTCAAGTTAATTATCCTAACACTTTTTAGGACTCAAAAATTATTCATCACATAATTTTTGACAACAATTCAACTTGATTTAATTTTATGCTCATTTTTTACCTTAAAATCATTATTTATATGAAATAAATCCAAATTAATTTATAAAAATTTCAAAATTTGAATTTTAAATTTTTGAACATTCTGGAATAATTCCATGAAACTCATAATGTCAAAAATCATGGTTAAAAGTTTCGAATTAATTTTGAGAAAATATAGTTGTATTTTATCGGTTTTATCTCATAAAATACTTAAAGTACCCAAAAATTACTCCAATAATTTTTACAACCTTAGATATGATTAGTGGGATATTAATGCAACTTAAAATAATTTTCTCAAGCCATTAAAATCGTTTTAGCTAATTTTGTTAAAATAGTCACTATTTATGTCATTTTTACTCTAAAAATCCATAAATCATGCTAAAAGAGATCTTTTAATCTATAGATTTACATACTATCTGTAAATTATGCATGTGATATCATATTAAAATATCATGGCTTAATTCGAAATATAACTATTTTTAACCATTTTACCTCTTTTAATCCATTTTTATCTCATAAAAATCATAAATCATGCAATATTAATCAAATTAACTCGACTTTTTACACACAACTTGTAAAATATGCATGTGAGGTCATATAAAATTTCCAAGGTCATAAACTTAGTTTAACTATTTTTAACATTTTAATTCCCATTTTACTCATAAAAATGTAATAAAATCACTAAAAAACATTAAAATGAGCAATAAATTTCCATAAATCATAAAAATGACCTAAATACATTTTAGGACCAGAATATATAACATGTATGGTGATTTCGTGGCTTATACTCATAAATCACAAATTTTTAGTTTTATATGTTAACCTTTTAACTCGGAAAAACAATAACCGATTATGCATGCAACATCCTTATGCTCTGATACCACTTGTTAGGTTCATATACCTATTATTAGACTCCTCTAATAGTGAACTAATTAACTTGTTAACTATTTGTTCTTTAGATCTAGTGCATGCATAACAAAATGAAAGATTTATAAGCAAAACAACAATGTTCCTTACATTGTTATGTGTTTCGAAAATGTGGGCACAAGTAAGGTCACCTTCCTTCACTTGTTCTTGAGCTAAATATGATGGATGATCCTCCTGAGACTCCAAGTATAGAAGCCACTCCAATAAATTGCACCCAAGATTAATCCCAAAAATTCCTACTAATATTAACTAGATATGTAGTAGAAATATAACCTTAATAATACTAATGTTCTTGTATTACTACCTCTAGTAATAGATAATGAGTATTAGTATTTTAGAGAGGTTTTATGATTTTGCATGTGAGAAAAAACTTGAGAGAAAACAAGTGAAGACTTCAATAACCCCAAATGAGCAACCAAAAATGCCCATTTAAAAGGCCAAAAAACCGGTGGCCTTATGGTCATGGGGGAATCTTTTTCTTTTTGTTTTTACTCTTTTGTTTAGTATATGTAGAGTGTAGGGAGCAAGTGTGTAAGATGTAGCATGAAAAGGCTTGTGTGATATGTCACAATCACACAATAACCAACACAAGCAAAAGACAAAAGAGCATCTCTTGTGCTCTTAATATGACCGAAATATTGGACTTATTTTGGTCCATTTTTGCCTTTTGTCATTTGTCCCACAAATGCTTATAAGTCATATGTTTAACTATCTTACATATTTAATTATTAATGTAATCATTTAACACTTAAATATTACAATTAATAATATAATATACACTCCACTTTTTGAGTAGTATACTTCAATTATATCAACATATAATGGGTCCCATAATCACTAGTTGGTTAAAATTACAACTTCTTGTAACTTTAAATAACTAATTACCTTTACCTCAAAACTTATATAATACCTCAACCAATTTAGTAATTTAACACTTAATTACTAAATTTAATCTTATTTAATCACATTACAATAAGACGCAAAATTACACTCCCATAATTAAGGAATTAATTAATCTGTATCGCATACAATTAATTAAATATCTATTTGGGCCTCATCCTATAGGTGTGACCTAAAGGGATCAACTGACCACCACCGTCACACGACAGTAATGTCAAACTCTAGTTAGCCAATCATTACCGATTAATGACGGTCAGTCGACTATATAAAGAATCATCCCTCACGTATTCTTAGTATGAGATTTAATAATGATATTTAAATCATATGATCGCACTATTGTTGAGGACACATTTCCCAACAAACACGACATACTTCTATATACATATACACTCATCTCCACAATCTTATCTCACAATCCTCAAGTGTTACACATACTTACATTAGCTTCTCAAGTTCATCTCCTTTATTACCACAAAACTCACCCTTAACTTGACATGATGCTAAGTCCCAAAACTCCGTACTCACTGTCTTAAGAAAAGGTGTTAAACCACATGTAGTTCCAGTTCAATACCACACATGCTCCACAATTTTCTTGCCACAACTATGTCCACCAATGCCTCATCTAAAACAAGATCAAAAGTACTCCAATCAACCTCTCACAACGTTGTCCCATTAACAGAATATTACTTTACCATGACAACAACAGAACCATACCCAACTCTCTTTCATATCATACTCTATAAAAACTAATAGGGCCATACCCATACCGACACTGGTAAGAAACATCGGAAAACAACACAATGGTCTATATGCCCCGACCGACACTAACAAGAAATAGCAGTAAACAAACAACAATCTATGACAACACGAAAATACTCATATCACAACACGAATTACCGTGCATAATGCACAACAACCACATCGATAGCCATCACAACTTTTACAATCTCATAACACTGACTCAGCACAACTTCCTTGACCACAAGACTTTCTTAAAACTGGTCTACCAGATCACGAGACAACATATTTGACGGGATCACAAATACCAACCTTATGATTATTATCCATACCATGACTCTTGAGGCCGGAACCTCACACCATTACTTACAGAGATCATACATACACATATAAGTATAACATATGACGCGGAACACACACATATAACGACTCATAACTATCACGCCACACCATTACTCGTGAGGCCAGGACCTCACAAAAAGTTTTACACACCTCATGGACCCATAATCGAATCTAACTAGCCAATCCTGATCACGTAAGTTACCACTTGACAATGAATACTTCTCATCCGGACTTAACTCAGGTGCCCTTCATAACATATCCTCTCATACACACAATTATCATCCCTCCGGCAAATGTAGCCATAACATCAGTACCCAACTTCCAGCGAACACCTCATATATCCACATCTTATACTCCCTCACAACCAATCATACTAATCACCTCCACAAAATCAACCTCATTAGAACAACTAACTTCCCTAAAGTAACATCATCCTCAACCACTAGTGACAACACTAAAGCACCACCACCCTTCATGTGACCACTCTCTTACTATCATTTCTTAATATAACAATTTGTTTCCTCTCTTTGGTTATCATCCCAAATAACGAACATCAAATTCATCAACAAAATTCACCTCGACATTATTTCCAATTCTACCTTTTATTGCATCGTCACCTAACTCTCCACCCAAAACCTCATATCATGTAAACACTCTGCCAGCTTCTTACTCCCTTAATACCTCAAAACCGACGACTAATATGCCGTCCTGAATTCCTATATAACTATTAACTAACATCCTCTCATAATGCTATCTTGCCTTTCCCTGATTCCTTATTTCCATGTCCCATCACTTTGTTCAATGTTCTCCCAACTTACTTCCACCCCATAATAATGATTAATAATTCATCTCCTTTCTTCTCCTACCTAACTCTTTAGTAATCCGCTTACCTTCTGTTTGCTCCACAACTCAAATTCCATTAATTCATATCAATATCTTCTCATTCTTTCTTATCACTTATCCCCCCTCATCTCTCTTCTCATCCACCCTTGTCACCATCAAGTCCACACACTAACGGTTACTCTTCAATTAGTCGTATCTCCCTTTCGTATCTCTAGAAACCAAAATTCACCTCATACCGTTATTTGCCCAAAGAATTACACACTAGGCTCACCTCTAGATATTCCAAATTCCCAAACTCGACCACTATCTTCCCATCGCGGCATAACTCGATCTAATTGTGCACCATTGGTTTCCATCCCTCTATAACGAACTTTCATCACATATATCCTTAGCCAACAAAATCCTAACCGTCTCCCTCCATAGATCCTTACACCTCCCAATATGCCACTATTCGTATCCCTCATCTCAATCTTTAGTTCTCACGTTTCTTTACACTTACATTATCCTGCCCATATACCCCTACTTTTATATTACTCAACACACGACTGTATCACTCATCATATCTCACAAAACATGCTCTTTACCTCGATTAGCTCATCATTCTTCCCTTTCCTTTTTCCACTATATCTCAAAACCACATTAACACATGTCTCCTTATCCAACACATATCCCTCATAAGCCGGCATTCTCCCTATCATAACATCGGGTAGCTTACGTATCAAGACCGTCATATATATAAAAGAACACGTTAAGACTCAAAAACATACATCTGTACCTACCCTACGACTCAAAACAATGTAAGAACATAGCCACCGACTCAAAACAAAGGTAAGAACATAGCCAACGACTCATAATGACCGCCCAGTGAGGTACTCGATCGAGTATATAGCATATTAGGTCGAGTACAGGGTGCTCGGTCGAGTATTGAGACTACTCGGCCGAGTCACGACTCCAGAAGCTAAACAGACTTATCACAGAGAGATTACTCGGCCGAATATGGAATACTCGGTCGAGTATGAAAGATACTCGGCCGAGTAGGGACTACTCGGTCGAGTATCGGCACAGTTCTCAGCATCGTCCAGTTTTCGTAAAACAGTCATATCTCACTCGTTACTTGGTCATTCTGGCCGTGTGACCTATCGTTAGAATCGTAAGAAGACAAGCTATCACCTCAATTTAGAATTACAGCAATATCATTTCTAAAACTAGACTTATGAAAGTTTTAAGACAACCCTTCCGTAATCGATCTTCATACAAATCAAATTTTCTAAACACAACAACTTGAACATGAATAAAGCAAACCATAACAACTCAATACTTCTAAAAACCAGTACATAGGTGAACTTTCATCATATCCACACGTGCATTAAACACAACATAAACTTACGATAGCATACTTAAGCATGCAATTCTATATACTATGCATCGCTACCCAAGGTTAAGCATATTACGTCATAAATCTGAAAGCCACATAGTAAACACGTAACATGCCAATACTTTTCATGCCAAAACTGTTTCAACTGATTTCACACATCAATTCCATCATGCCTTTCTACCACTTCCACAATGTCCTTCACAGATTTTTACACATTACACCTTCTACCACATGTTCCAAGCATTCACTTTCGACACACCACACGCATGAATCAAATAAACACAAAACACAGTTCTCCCCGTGACCGGCTTAAGTTTGTGAGGGCCATAGTGCGACTCCGGGACGTCTCCCGAGTCTTTGCGGTAGCTCCAAACTACTCTCCCCAGGTTCATTCTATTTAGACTCCCTAAGTTCATTATGTTCATTTGTTTTAGGTGCCGGAATCTTCGGCTCTGATACCACTTTGTAACACCCCCTCATACCAAGGTACCTTACCAGGACCACCCTACCATGAAAGAGGGTTACCATCTCAGTTTCCCGAGGTTAGTATATCAAAGTTACCAATTCCAAACAACCTTTCTTAAAGTATAAAGAGTTAGTGATTACATGTTTTCAAAACCAAACCAAAGTATAGCTGTGAAAGGTCTAACAACTACAAAGAATGCAAGCTAAGTCTCTTGACGGCGGAAGCTAGACTCGAGTGATGACTCCCCATGACTGTCCCATAGCTAAAATCTGCATTACCTGTCATAATCTGCTCACCATCCCCGAATGGATCACCGCAGGTTTTACAAAACAACAACACGAGGTCAGTACCGTTCAATCAAGATAAAACAAACAAATAATCTAACCGGCTGATCATCCTCCACAGTAACTGACTACACACCAAAGTGTGTAGCCCTGCCGGATTACCCATCGCAACAGGTAATCCACTCCGCCGGTGGGGGACCGCAGCCCATCCCCACCAAGTCCAGCTCATCAACGAGCGACGAACAATCCATGTCCCTTAATGTGCACATCCCCTCCCATGACGGGTTCCACGGAAGGCGAACTAGGGTGTGAAGCCACTCCCGCAAGTGACTCCACCACAATAAACACACACATCACAGTGCGACAACATCACAGCTGTCACATCACCACCACCGTCACAACACTACCACATCACCACCATCACCACACACCCATAATCCGATGATCAACAAATAACAACAATTAAAATATGAACACAATCTTAAATCAATTAACAGTAACTGAGTAGGGAAACCCTACGTTTTCGCAATCCACTTACGCTGCAATCAACCATACAAATGCATAACAAATACCACATCGTCACCTAAAACAACAATTACATAATTCCAATCACTAACTGCAAAACCCAATTTCCCCCAATTCATGATTAAACGCAAACCCTAGAATTAATCATCAACAATTATGGGAATAAAGACTTACCCACGAAAGGATGAAGGATTGAATGCGATTGCTAAGATTGTCCACACATACATAGAGGAGAGATTAAGAGTGATTAGAGCGTCTTACGTTGGATTAGGTTTTGTAAAATGATGTTTAGAAACTGATTATCGAGATTAAATAACCTCTAATTACTCCCGAATCAAACCGCTAAAATATCACTCGCGGACCGGACACTCGGTCGAGTATAGAGTATAATCGGCCGAGTATCCTCTACTCGGTCGAGTATTCGTCATACTCGGCCGAGTGTTCCTCGGCAGTAGCCAAACAGACTCCACGACACACACTACTCGACCGAGTAGGCCATACTCGGTCGAGTACCAGCCTATAAAATCCGTAGTATTACAAGAATACTCATCGCAACAAATATTCCACACCGCCAGTGGGGAACCACAGCCGTCCCCACCTAAGCCCCGCTCATCTCATCCGAGCGATAACACAAGTTCCTAAATGTGCACATCCCCTCTGTGGCGAGTTCCACAGAGGGCGAATCAAGGGCATGAAGCCACTACCGCAAGTGACTCAACTCAGCCGAGGACGCACCTCGCGAACCACAGACAAACAATCACAACCAACCACATTATACCTAAACAATTATCAGTTACTAATTCCAAAATGATACAAACCAACAACAATGATCAACCATTAACCATACTATGTAAATAATAACCGAGTAGGGAAACTCTACGTGGAATAAGCAACAACAAGACCGTCACAGCAGCTAATCAGTAATGCTCCTCTACGAAACCTCCTCCTATATTCACATATACATACAATTATCACCTAATCAATATAATCCTCCCGAAACCCTCAATTCTACCCAATTAGGGTTTTAATCAAACTCAACGAAATATTATAAAAATTATACAAGAAGCTTACCCTTGACACGACGATCTCAACGGCAGAAAGAACAAGACAATCCGACGATTCTAGCCCTTGGTATTTGCTAACAACGCGATGGAAGAGAACTACATAACTTCTTTTTCTTTTGAAAGGTTTTAGAAAGATGAAAAAGTGATTAAGAAAGATGATGAAATCCTTTTATACTAATCACGTGTTATTAATAAAACCCGGCTAAAATAACCCGTAAGACTCACTTACTCGATCGAGTAAGTGACTTACTCGATCGAGTGCCCCATACTCGATCAAGTGCCACACGTACTCGATCGAGTACCCAACAGGCAGACTACTGTTTTGCGTCAAAACATACTTACTCGACAGAGTCAGCCCCACTCGATAGAGTACCCATAGACATAGAAAACCGTAGCATTACAGCTAGATCGAGTACAACCTACTTGATCGAGTAGGTGAAGATCAGAAGCACGCATAATAAATTACCAGGGTTACTCGATCGAGTACGGAGTACACGATCGAGTACCAAGAGGTGTACTCGATAGAGTAACCTACGCAGTTCTCAGCACTGTCCAATTTTCATAAAATTTTCGTATCTCACTCGTTTCTTGGTCGTTTTTAGCATGTGACCTATCGTTAGAATCGTAAGAGAACAAGCTATCATATCCAATTAGAATCACATCAATATCATATATGAATCTCAAGTTATAATAGTTTAAAGATAGCTCCTCTATAATCGAACAACATAACTATTCGGTTTCACATGTTACTGACTAACATCTCTTATTCCACAAGTTACTAACTAATCAAAAGCGATACAAGAAACACCAAAGCATGCCTCATATACCACTATATTCCACCTTAAATATATATATATACAAATATCACACTCTTATCGCATGTTACTACTACTAAGCCAAACATTAACATTCATCAAGGTCATGTATATCCTTCAACTTATCCAGCATACAATCAAACACTTTCCATTCAAATCAATCATATCTTTATCCAACATGTGCATATGAGACAACAATAAACAAATAGCGATCCCATGACACACCAAAGTGACCGGTTCAAAGTTGTAAGGCGAGTTTGCGACTTTAGGACGTCTCCCAAGCCTTTGCATTAGCTCCGAACAACTCCTACCCGGTTTCATTTTAATTAGACTCCCTAAGTTCATTAAATTCATTGGTTATAAGTTCCAAAATCGTCTCTCTGATACCACTTTGTAACAGCCCCAAACACCAAGGTGCCTTACCAAGACCACCCTAGCACATGGAGATGCTACCATCTCGGTTACCCGAGGTATAGTTATCAAAGTAGACCATAAAGAAACATATTTTAAGCAATTAAGTTAAACGTGCGTACAACAAAACCATCTGAGAAGTAAAATACAATGTCTCAAAATCAAAATCCAACTAAAGCAAAAGTGTTATGACAAAACAGTGGAAGGCTACGACTCTGACACGTGGTGACTCCTTCCCCAGCTAGATCCCGCGCGTATCCAAGATATACCTACTAATCAACTGCTCACCATCCCCGAATGGATCACCAAAGTTTTACAAACATTTAAACGGGGTCAGTTACTGCATAAACAAGATAAGCCAATAACAACAGTTAATTACACAATCATATTCCTCCAACTCCGTATCATCACCAATCATCTGACTACACACTAAAGTGTGTAGCCCTTCCAGAATATCCATTGCAACAGATATTCCGCACCGCCAGTGGGGTCTGCAGCCGTACCACCTAAGCCCCGCTCAATGCCATAGAGCGAATAATCCATGTCCATTAATGTGCACATTCCCCTTGTGACGGGAACCACAAGGGGTGAATCAAGGGCGTGAAGCCACTCCCACAAGTGACTCCACTCAGCCGAAGGCGCACCTTGCGAACCATAGGCAAACAAACAACCAATCCACAATACCAATGTAAACAATGCCAGTTCCAATTAACGAAAACAATAACATGCCAATCAACCAATCAAGCCATCTTATAATATTTACATGGTCAACTGAGTGGGGAAACCCTACTTGAGACGAAATCACCAACAACCAACGCAGCAGATCAAAAAAGCTCCTTTACGAAATCACCTCCTATATTCAAAATCACATAATCACAAATCTATCACATAATACTCCTAAAAACCACCAATCACCCAATTAGGGTTTAAACAACATTAACTATCTGACATAAAAATAATATAGGAATCTTACCAACAATATGACGATCACAAAGGTACGATGAACTCATAAATCCGACAACCCTAGCCCTTGATTTGATAGTAAAGAGTGAAGAGTATGAACGTCGTTGTTTTTCTTTTGTAAAAAGTTTAGAGAATGAAATTAAAAAGTAAAGGTAAACTGTCGAATTGACTTTATATAGCTCTTCACGCTTTACTATCAAACCCGGCCAAAAACCCGTAAAATCCGACTTACTCGATCGAGTAACTAACGTACTCGATCGAGTACCGGCTATTCGATCGAGTTGCCCTACTCGATCGAGTAACTATGAAGTATAATACTGTCCAGAATGAAACCAAGACATACTCAACAGAGTAATTCCTACTCGATAGAGTAACCAAAAGCTCAAATATCTGATGTATTACACCTTCGACATTCCTACCCTATCCCCGCAATTTGTGGGAGCCCTTGAGGCACCGGGGTAGTGTTTTTGTTTGTATGCGTTAATAGATAGCAAGCTTGGCAAGAATGGTTTCAAAATTATACTTCGTATTAATTACTCCCTCCTATTCTAAATAACTCTCCCTTTTTCCTTATTCATCTATTCCCAATACTTTACCCCTTTCCTTTTTTTAGTAATGTTTTATACTTATTTGAATCACCTCACCCCACAACTATACCCCCACAGTATAATAATTTATCTTATTTTAATCACCTCATCCCACAACAATACTTATTTTAATCACCTCACCCCACAATACCTTTCCTCACTACAATTACTTCACCCTACTACAAGACTTTAGCTTATTTAATTTAAACACCCTTAATTCCCGTGATACCCTCCAATAGGGAGAGTTATTTAGAATAAGAGGCAGTACAAAATTTATCAATCCATTTGCAAAGGAATTTGCAGAAAAGCACAGCTGTGGTAACCAAGTCAAATTCTAAAATCATTTCAGTTCCCAACGGTTAACAAGTTTTGACATCGAGGTGATTATGCATTAATTTCACTTTATTCATCATAGAGCATGATCCTCAAGGTTTCTAAGCCAAACATATGGCCATTCTATGCAAGAAAATATCACAAATAAGCTTTGAAGTTGTAAATATATACAAAACTTGTTATCAAGTGTTGCCATTAATAAAATGAGAAGTCCAAAGATAAAAAAATCATGTCCACTACACCTCAAGCTTTTTACTTACTTCTTGCCACAAGATGGCAGCCATTTTCCTAACACTATCTCAGTCGCATAAAGAACACAACCACATAAGCAAACACTTAAAAATTGGCCAACTATTTTTAAGAAGCATGAACTTTAGACCGTACCTATATTCACACTGTGACCAAGGTTGTTGTTTAGACGCAAAGGTTCAATAATGTTTACGTGTTTGGAACAGCCATCAAAATCGCTTCTTGAAATGCATCAATGACATGATTAAAGTACACCAACAACAAATTATAGCAAATAATTAAAACCGTAATAAGCGATCAAGCAATTAAAAACTGGACAAAATCGAAAAGCTTAAAATTAATTAAAAGAAGCAGCCTTTGGAATTGTAGTATTGGTCCTCAATGTCGACAATTAGTTCATCGGCATCGTCGTCGGAGTAATCAAATCTGTAATCTTCCATATATGCATCTGTGACAGCTTATTACAAATATTTGGTGGTGATTGTAAGGTGAGTAGTGCTCGTGAGCAGCGGCGAATGGAAGAAAGGAGAGATAAGTGTGGTCGGCGCTTTGTTGGTGGTCTCGCAGACGGGATGCAGTGGTGGGAAAGTGGGGGGAGGCCTAATGTCGGTGGTTGCCGGAGTTGAATTGTGAGGGGATTGTAAAGAGTTTTTGGGTTTTGATTGTGAGGGAATTGTAAAGGGTTTTTATTTGGAGTTTTTTTAATTTTTTTCTATTAAAGTCGGTTTTAATTAAAAATTGATACAAAAACAAATAATGGCGGTTTTTTAGCCCAAAAAATTGTCACTTTGTATTAACTTTTAGCGTCATTCTTAACGTCGGTTGTTAATAGAACCGCCACAATTGACCTATGGTGGCATTTTCTATTTGGAACCGCCATAAAAAGCTTTTGTTATCACGTCGGTTCTTACTTAAACCGCAACTATAGACCTCTTATATACTTAAAAATTTCCTTCTCGCAAATTTATTGGGCTTTTCGCGTTGTTTCTTTTAGAACCGCCACGATAATTGCGTCGTGATAGGGGTTTTTTCTACTAGTGTAATGGTAAATCGTCCTTCGGACTCGCCTTGTTTAGGTCACGAAAATCGACGCAAACCCGAACATTCCCGTCTTTCTTCGGTACTAACACCACGTTGGCAACCCAATATGAGTATTCCGAAACCTTGATGAACCCAACTTTGAACTGTTTATCAATTTCTTCTTTAACTTTTAAGAACCACTCGGTTCGCATTCTGCGTAGCTTCCGTTTTACTGGCTTAAAACCCGGTTTAATCGGAATTCTATGCTCTACAATTTCCCTCTTAATTCCCAGCATATCTTTGTAAGACCATGCAAACACATCTTTGAACTCACCAAATATATCAATGAACCCTTTCTTCTGACCGGGATCTAAGGTAGTTCCTATATTAAGCTCTTGTGGTTCTACTAGGGTCCCCACATTAATGGTTTCGGTATCTTCAATTATCGAATTCCTTTGATCATATTCCTCCAACCCTTTGACCAATTCTGGAGGTGGTTCAAATTCCTCATCATCTTCGACCTGTTCGTCTTTGACCTCATTCTCAATGTCATTACTAAAACAATCATTTTCAAAAATCGAATTGCAATGTAAAAAAGACAAGTCATAAGCAAACTAGTTCATGTTGTTATTGATCTGAAATCGCGCGAATTGAGCCGGCATTTGAACCAACTGACCAGAGGTCAGTGGCGAGGTAGGGGTATTCGGGACATGCCACGGAATACTAGAATAGAAAGGGGTACATGAAAAAGGAAGACTGGAGATGGGGTGTTTTCAACACTTGACTCCTTAGACTCAACCCTAGGACTCAACTCAGACTCAGACCCAGGCCCATAATTATCATCTGTCTTGAACATCTTGCCTTAAAGGGCAAAACAATTTCCCATCCGTGATACTGAAAATGTCTAAATCGTTCTTTGCTTTTGCTTCTAGATCTGACATCCTCTTTGCTGATCTGAACCACCACTGGCAAGCCTTTATAGCCTTCCTTATGTAAGTTGCATCCCACCCACATCTAGGTAGTATGTAGCCTGCCATCAGATCTTCTGAAGAACCGGCTTTGTAGGCAGGTGACTTCTCGTCTGTACCATGGAGGGTTATGGGTTCAGAGGTGTAGATACCCATATCTGTCGATACTAAAATTTATAGAATCCCGTCAAACACCCGATGATGATAGGAAAGCATGTACTCCTAGTTGGCATTTGTCATTTATTTGGATCCGTTTTACGACGTAGAACGGGCGTTGTCGATGAAGCGTTATTTAATTTAAATGATATTCAAATTAATAAAGAATTTAAATTCATTTTATTTATTTTAATTTATTTTAATTTGAATTTATTTTCTAATTTATTTTATTAAAAACAAAATAGATTTTGATTTGAAAATCCATTTTGAAAGTTTAAATTGTTTTATCAATCGTATTTGAAAAACTCGATTTTACGACGGTTTTATACACGATTTCAGAGTCGTTTTCTATGCGATTTGGGCACGAATTTCGATGCAGTTTTTAGCCCAATCCCTTCTCCTATAACTCGTGTCCAAGCCCCAATAACTGCCACCCAAGCCACGTCCAAATGCCTTCCCGTATTCGCATTTAGAATAGCCCAAATCCCCTCCAAACCCGTGCTCGTTTCAGCTCGCTTACCCATCTCGAAACTAGCTCCAACAACACCCAATCTGACACCTACTTGGCTCTATCCCGAGTCCTCACTTAGATTACCTACTACCCATGATCCAAACCCAAACCCAGCAACCAACCAAGCAAAAACAGACCCGCAAGAGAGCAGCACAAACACGCACTCTCCTGCTCTATTTTCGCACCTTAAACCCGCACCATTCGAACCCAAATTCCAGCCATGGCTCGAGCCACGAACCACCACAACCTAGCCACCCTTGTCCTTGGTCCCCAAGAATCATATAATCCTCCATAATATTTGCCAAACCTAGCTCGAAATCCCTTCCCAAAACCAAAACATACTACTTACCAAAAACACGCAACAATCTTTCGATGTTTCCTATTCCCGTCTCATTCCTACCCATTGCCTTAAACCTCAATAAAACCACCTTCAATAGACTCCTACGCCATATATTATCCTTCCATAATCGAGTTATTGATAAAAGATATTAAAATTCTATACCTCGACTTCTCGAGTCAACAAACGACGCGTATTTTCGACCTACCGATTGAAAATACAAGCCTTACACATTGTTTGGTACTATCATCGTACATTAAATCACTTGACTTACCACTTCTACCAACTACACCATCACTAAAGCAAAGAAATACTCCATATTTTACAACAATGATTTTAAATTGAGTTTTCCGACTCACGAGTTTTTACACTTTGTCGATTTCTCGTCAAGTAACCTAGAATGTAAGTATGAGGGTGTAATTAATCCTCTTCTTTCATGTTCTTTTATCTGTTTTTATGACTTTAACATGATAAAACATGCATAACGTGATCTAAAATATGTATTTATCGGGCCAAAACCGAGTTTTGACCTGAGGCAGAAGCTCCTAGTCACAACTAGGTACCTCGCGCCTCTTATGGCACCCCAGGTCAGAACTCAAATGTGTTTGAGTTCGTCTTTCCTTCATTTCATTTCTTATTTGCAATCGGTTTTTACCATTTCAAATGTTTCAAACCATTTTTATAACAAGCATTTTTAACCATGAATCATAATAACCCTTGGTTCCTTATACCATGACGGTTTAATCCGAGACTCAGTGATAATATTTGGTTAATTACATTTTTCTAAAGGTATTTTAAAGCCCTCTTTTCAGTCGTTTACATTTGCAAAAAAACATATTAGTCATACATAAATAATCGTCCTTGGTTCTACATACCATGTCGGTTAACCCGAGTACGTTGATAAACTTTGACTAATTATAAATCAATGAACTTAATATAATTAGTTCATATCAAGCATTTTTTTACACTTTAATTACAAAGCAATGAACTTAATATAATTAGTTCATATCAAACATTTCTACACCCTTTTTTTCCAAAACTATTCATGTCAAGCTTGCAAAACCGAACCCGACATCGAATATTATCAAGACAATGATAATTTTTCCAAGTCCCGTTCTTCATATTAGCACAAAAAACGGTCTTAGCGACCTTTTCAACAAAAGTGGGTTTTAGCACCCTTTTACAAATGATTTCACAAACATTTTTAATAACCAAGAGAGTCTCTATAAGTCGCCCGATGGCTCGTGCCCCAAGGCAGCTCCTGTTTTCCACATTTCAATCTGGACAGGCTTTCTTGCATCGCCAATAGGCTCACGCCTCAATGACTGTCTGGCACTGCTCCTGTCCTATTTCCAGCACTCATCGAGGATGATCCCGACTTTGGTTAACCCGAATACAGGACAGGTCAGATTGATGAGTTTGCATTTTACACTTTGCATTCTAAAACACTTTTTAAGACAAATGGATCGTGTTAAGCACCACAAACCTAACTTGGTAAATGGATGTTTAATTTCCGTCTTGTATGCAAATTAACATTAAATCCAACTTGACATCAATTACTTGATACTTGGATAAACAACCGACATAGAAAATCTCACATGTTAGGTTTAAACTTGTGGATGCGCATTCATGCATTTAACCCTTTTTTATTAACTCTTGCACTTAACCAACCAACAAGATCGATCAGTAGAAGCAGCTACCGCAGGCGGGATTGGGTGTTTGAATAAAGAGCTTTCCAATATGTACCATCACCTCTTACTCAGAAATTTTGGATAGTGGACGACCTTATCCAGGGTGAACGAGAGTCATTCTAGCGATAGGATGCTAAAGAGGGACGATTCCTTATCTTTAGTACCTATGTCAAGCACCGCTTTTTGCTTCGTTTGACCGAGGTACAAAGTGGATTCGAACGGTTTTCAGGAATCCCATAATTGCGTGGTGGCGACTCCGAACATCTATGCATCGTTTCGAAACCTTCCCCGAGACGAAACCGACCGCTCTAAAGCGATCTGGTTGAAAGTATTTTTGAGCCACTGAGCGTGGCTTTCCGACTGTTGCACGTCCACAGATTGGTTTGGCATGTAGGTGGCCCATTTCCACACAAGGTTTACTCAAAACACAAAATCGGAAAAATGGAGTTTTTATGAAACTATGTAGCAATTCATCCCAATTCAAGGCAATACACAAAACTTTTAGCAATTGTCAAAGTCTTTGACATAATTAGAATAAGGATTGAACATAAAAATAAAAACTTTGGGTTTGCACATTATCCACTTCGAAATTTGAAGGTATTAAGACACATTTGCAATTCCGAACAATACTCTGTATTATTAACCAAGTTTGAAGCATTATAAGGCAAGTAAATCATGTCTTTAGAGTATAAAAAATTAAAATAAGGTTATGTGTTTCGAAAATTTTGGATGATTTTTAAGACGAAATTTTCCCATTGACACAACATTTTGCCTTATTAGCAATAATTTACCTTCCAAGAGACGATTAAGGTAAGGATTTTTGAAGTAAAACATAAAAGACTCGATTTTGGACAGAAATTATGCTTAAAAACGGATGCTCAAATGCTAAGAGTTGAGTGAATGGGATATGAACTAAACCAAGTACAAAGCCAAGGTTTAAGACTAAGAGCTTGTTCAAGCAGCTAGCAATGAACTCACTCAGCCCCTAGCACTAAGCAACGGAGGGTTTTCTTGCACTAAACAAAGAATTTAAGCGAGAAAAACTAGGTTTTTACTTGTATTAAGGTTCAATCAAATCTGAAGTTCTCTTGTGTCTAGCTTGGTTTATATAGACCAAGGCTTACAATCTTGACCCTTGATTACAAGTTACATCTAAGAGACACAAATTAAGCTGTTATATTACAAGAAAAACGGCATCCTATGCCTTACACAATGCTGAAATTGAAAATGACATAAAGCAAAGAAATGATAAAGTAAACTAATAGTCCAACCCTCCTTGTTTGTTAGCTCAACTCCTTATTTATTATATAAAGATTGATTTGAAGGCCTTGTGGAATCATGTAAGGCTCTTGTGTAGCTCCCAAAACTCCTTTGAGCTTTGTTGGATCAAAAGAGGAAAGGTTGAAAGCGACATTTAGCTCATTGTTCAAAACCGGGTCCCCTTATACCTTTGCAATGATTCTTCAAATTGTTTTTGAATGGTAACTCTTGGAGATAAAAGATGTAATACCCACCCTTTTAGAGACCAGTTGACCAGCGTTGACCGACCTTGGAAGTAGTGATAGTCTTTAGAAGTGCGCACCAAAGTTATCCTGTGTTTTGAGTTAGGGGTGGTACTCGATAGAGTAGAGGCTACTCGATCGAGTAGCTTGGATACTCGATCGAGTAGGGGCCACTCGATCGAGTAACGTCTTTTCAGCGAGGGTTTATAATCGTGTTTTGTTAAATCCTCAAATCATTTCCGCCTCTTTCTCCTAAACCTAAATGTCGCCCTTTCCTCTTCCCTTTACCATATGTCCTCCATGGAAGCCTTTGAAGGCCCGATTGCCTTAGGAGTGCGTAGCTTGAGTCGGGTAGCAGTCCTTTGCCAAGTTTTCCTCATGTAATTATGTCGTCATCATCATCTGTGTCTTGTGTTTTCAGTTAGGATTATAATGGTAGTAGATGATTGTATTGTGTATATAGGTGTTGCTTGATTGCTGGATATTGCGTGTATTGGCATAGAACGGTTGCAGTTGCTTAAAGGTAGGTTCGCCTACTCAGTTTATGTGGATGGTCTAGTGTGTCGGTTGTTGTGTCATGGTTGATGTGTTGTAGTTGTGTTTGTGTGGCAGCGTATATGCAATATTTGGTTGGTGTATACAGTTTGTTGGTTGCTATTGTATTGCAGCTATCTGTGCTTGTTTGTCTCTGGTTCTCGAGGTGCGTCCTCGACTGAGTGGAGTCACTTGCGGGAGTGGCTCCACGCCCTAGTTTCGCCCTCTGTGGAACCCGCCACGGGAGGGGATGTGCACATTAATGGGACAGGTTTATCGCTCGGTATGATGAGCGGGGCTTAGGTGGGAACGGCTGCGGTCCCCCACTGGCTGGGCTGGTCCAGTGGACCGTCGGTGACGGAGATTGATTGGAGTGGGTGTGATTGTGTGTGACTGGTTGTGCTGTGTCGTGTTGATAATTGTTGTTGGTTCATGTTGAGTCTTGCCTCGGTTACTGACCTTGTGTGGTTGTCTTGTTTGTTTATGTGTATGTCGTGATCCTTTATGGTGAGCAGTCAGTCTTAGCAGGTGTTGATGTGGTTGATGGCTGGAGTTCTGGCGGGGATGAGTCATCACGAGTACTGATAGAGATAGTGTGTAGCTGACGATTTGTACCTTTATTTTGTTGGTTTAATGTAACACTTGTAAATTTAACTACAATTGTTCTGTTATCGACCTTTGATGATTATTTACCTCGGGCAACCGAGATGGTAATGCCCTTATATGCTAAGGAAGGTCTAGATAAGGCTCCTCTGTATATAGGGGTGTTACAAAATGGCGCAAAATAAAAAGGCCGATATTGCAATTATTTTGTTGTTTGTTTATAATGTTTTCTATTACTTTGGTTACATTTCTTGTATGAAATTATAACTGTTTACACTTGTTCGTTGAGTAACTTGTATGTTGAAGTAAAGTTGAATAGTATGCTTAAAAGACGGTCATTGAAAGTTAGTTAATATGTCATGTGTTGGGAATAGAACCGTATCGTTGGATAACATAGTTGTGTTAATGAGATTTATTTCGTGTTGATGGTTGTTGCTAGTGAAAGTGTAATCTCGTTAAGTGTTGGGTAATCCTTGGTTGTGCCGGTTCGTGTTGTGAGGTTAGTATTTCAAGTGGTAGTTTGTATAGGTCGATCTATATGGAGCGTTAGATAGTTGATGATGATGACACGGGGGGGGGGGGGGATAGTGTTTTCGAGAATAGTGACCTATGTCGGAGGAGTTGTGATGTTGCTTGTTTCCGTATCTTGTGATTTGGTTAGGTGAGTTGAACTTCGGGGACGAAGTTCTTTTTAAGGGGGGAAGATTATAATACCCGCCCTTTTAGAGACCAGTTGACCAGCGTTGACCGACCTTGGAAGCAGTGATAGTCCTTAGAAGTGCGTACCAAAGTTATCCTGTGTTTTGAGTTAGGGGTGGTACTCGATAGAGTAGAGGCTACTCGATCGAGTAGCTTGGATACTCGATCGAGTAGGGGCCACTCCATCGAGTAGGTGGGCCATTCGATCGAGTAACGTCTTTTCAACGAGGGTTTATAATCGTGTTTTGTTAAATCCGCAAATCATTTCCGCCTCTTTCTCCTAAACCTAAATGTCGCCCTTTCCTCTTCCCTTCACCATATGTCCTCCATGGAAGCCCTTGAAGGCCCAATTGCCTTAGGAGTGCGTAGCTTGAGTCGGGTAGCAGTCCTTTGCCAAGTTTTCCTTATGTAAGTATGCCGTCATTATCATCTGTGTCTTGTGTTTTCAGTTAGGATTAGAATGGTAGTAATAGATGATTGTATTGTGTATATAGGTGTTGCTTGATTGCTGGATATTGCGTGTGTTGGCATGGAACGGTTGCAGTTGCTTAAAGGTAGGTTCGCCTACTCAGTTTATGTGGATGGTCTAGTGTGTCGGTTGTTGTGTCGTGGTTATTGTGTTGTAGTTGTGTTTGTGTGGCAGCGTATATGCGGTATTTGGTTGGTGTATACAGTTTGTTGGTTGTTGTTGTATTGCAAATTGTATGCAGCGATTGTTTGTCTCTGGTTCTCGAGGTGCGTCCTCGGCTGAGTGGAGTCACTTGCGGGAGTGGCTTCACGCCCTAGTTTCGCCCTCCGTGGAAACCGCCACGGGAGGGGATGTGCACATTAATGGGACAGGGTTATCGCTCGGTATGATGAGTGAGGCTTAGGTGGGAACGGCTGCGGTCCCCCACTGGCAGGGCTGGTCCAGTGGACAGTGGGTGATGGAGATTGATTGGAGTGGGTGTGATTGTGTGTGACTGGTTGTGCTGTGTCGTGTTGATAATTGTTGTTGGTTCATGTTGAGTCTTGCCTCGGTTACTGACCTTGTGTGGTTGTCTTGTTTGTTTATGTGTCTGCCGTGATCCCTTATGGTGAGCAGTCAGTCTTAGCAGGTGTTGATGTGGTTGATGGCTGGAGTTCTGGCGGGGATGAGTCATCACCAGTACTGATAGAGATAGTGTGTAGCTGACGAGTTGTACCTTTATTTTGTTGGTTTAATGTAACACTTGTAAATTTAACTACAATTGTTCTGTTTTCCACCTTTGATGATTATTTACCTCTGGCAACCGAGATGGTAACGCCCTTATATGCTAAGGAGGTCTAGATAAGGCTCCTCGGTATATGGGGGTGTTACAAAAGATCCTAGACAAAAACGTCCCAAACTCACCCAAGATAAGAATTAGGACGGTTGGAGCCACGACTTCTTATACGGTTTTGGAGTTAGACCTCAAATTAGGACGAGGTCCAAAACCGGGTGAAGTAGGGGTTTGCACGGTTTGATTCTTTTCAATCTCCCCTTCTTGAAAAGGATTTGCCCTCAAATCCTTGAGCACATCCTCTTCAATCTCTTCATAGTAAGGACTTAAATCTCCAATATTGAAAGTTCCATGGACACCATACTCTCCGGAAAGGTTTATCTTGTATGCATTGGACCCAAACTTCTCAAGGACTTCAAATGGACCATCAGTTCTAGGCATAAGCTTATTCTTCCCTTTTTATGGAAATATTTCCTTTCTCAAGTGTATCCAAATAAGATCTCCGGGTTCAAAGCTTTTGGTTCCCTTAGCACCCTTGGACTTGGCCTTATGAGTTTCATTAGCCTTCTCAATTTGCTTCTTGACTTGTTCATGGACATGGAGCATTTGTTCAACTCTTTTCTTAGCATAATAATCAATGGTATTCCTCTTGATGGGTTCCAAATCAGTAGGCATCATAGGATTCACGCCATAAAACACCTCAAAAGGAGACTTACCTGTGGTTGTGCAGGGTGCTCGGTTGAAGGCAAACTCGGCTAGAGCTAGTTTGAGGTCCCAATCTTTTAATGACTTAGCAACCGTGCATCTAAGGATCCTCCCCAAGGTCTTGTTGGTAACTTCTGTTTGCCCATCAGTTTGAGGGTGATGGGAGGTGCTAAATAAGAGACTTGTCATGAGTAGCTTCCATAAGGTCCTCCAAAAATGACTTATGAACTTTGAATCCCTATCCGAGACAATGGACTTAGGAATACCATGGAGCTTGACCACTTCTTTGAAATAGAGCTCGGCCACACTAGTTGCATCTTCAGTTTTCTTGCAAGCAATAAAATGTGACATCTTGCTAAACCTATATACAACCACCATGATTGAATCCTTCCCTCTTTGAGTTCTTGGTAAAGCAACAATGAAATCCATGCTTATGTCCTCCCATGGCTGATTTGGAATCGGTAAAGGAGTATAAGGGCCTGTTTGGAAATAGGATTTTGATTGTTGACAAGGAGCACACCTCTTGATCACATCTTGGACATCCCCAAGCATCTTAGGACAATAGAATTGCTCTTGGAGTATGTCATAGGTCTTTTGAATGCCAAAGTGCCCGGCAAAAGCATTGGAGTGCACTTCCCATATCAATAAACTTCTATAAGGTCCCTTAGGCACACACAATCTGTTTCCAAAGAATAAGAACCCATTTTAAACCAAGTACTTGCTCCCAAGCTTGATTCGGCTAGATTGAAGGAGCTCCCATTCTTCTTTAAATTCCGGATCCTCCACATATAACTCTTTCATGTACTCAAACCCAAGGACCCTTTGCTCCATGAAACTCAACATAATGAACCTCCTAGACAATGCATCAGCCACTATATTATCTTTTCCCTCTATATACTTGCTTGAAAAGTTGAAGGATTGTAGGAACTCCATCTATTTAGCATGCCTATGATTGAGCTTGTGTTGGCCATTAATGTATTTGAGAGCCTCATGATCCGAATGGAGAACAAATGGTTGTGGTTTCTAGTAGTGTCTCCAATGGGTTAAGGCTCGAACAATAGCATAGAACTCCTTATCATAGGTTGAATAATTGAGCTTGGCACCACTCAATTTCTCACTAAAGTAAGCAATGGGTTTGCGTTCTTGCAATAGGACAGCCCCTATGCTAATACCACTAGCATCGCACTCTACTTCAAACAACTTATCAAAATTTGGTAAGGAAAGAATTGGAGACTCACAAAGCATTCCCTTGATAGCTTGGAAGGAGCTCTCGGCCTTATCATTCCACTTGAACTCCCCTTTTTTCATACACTCGGTTATGGGAGCCGTGATGGTGCTGAAATCTTTGATGAACCTCCTATAAAAAGAGGCTAACCCATGAAAGCTTCTTACATCCGTGATATTCTTTGGATTAGGCCATGTTTTGATAGCTTTAACCTTCTCTTGATCAACTAGAATTCCCCGGGCAGAGATGATAAAACCCAAGAATTGGACTTCACTTTGCATAAAAGTGTTGGAGTTAGTGTCCTCCACAATAGTGCGTTTACATAATAAATCTCATTAAAGGAATATCATCAGGATATGTTTTATTATTTGATCCTCGTCAGTTGATTAACGTAAATCGATAACGGTTTGCTAACTAGAGTTTGACGTTATTGTCGTGAGACGGCGGTGATCAACTGACCCTTTTTGGTCACACCTATAGGAACGAACCCCAATTGATAACTAATTAATTGTATGAGATACAATTTATTTAGTCCCTTGATTTATAGACTAAAAGGTTATTCGATTATTTTTAGAGAGATTTCGAGTTTCGAACTCGAGGCACGACAGTTATTATTCAATTATGCGATAATTGAATAATAAATTTTTGGGAGACGGGTTTTAGTTAATTAATTGTTAATTCATTAAAATTGTACTAATTGATTAATGCGATTAATATAAGTACGTAAATAATATGTGTAGCGGTACACGTATATTTACGGAGTGATTTGGACGAAATTAATTCGAAGCATTTAAACATAAAACGATGTTTAAATAAAATTTATACGTATTTGTGGGACAAATATAAGAACAAAAATAGACACGTAAATGGGACATTGGACCGTGTAAATGGAGTGTAGTGGATGATCATAATCATTTTACTTTGCTTGATTTTTCTTCCATAAGTTGTCATGTGATCATTATGCATGTAATAATGAATTGGACAAAAAAATAAGAAAAATCACTCCCTCACTCCACCTCACTCCACCCGCCACTTTCCCTCTTTATACACTCCAATTGTTGTTCATTTTTACACTATACTTTGAACATTTGCATGTGTATATCTTTCATCTCTCTAAAATAATAAAACCCATAATTTACTAAGTTGTTAGTAAAAAGAAAATAATTACTAAGTTTTCTTTAGTAATATTCACATATTATCAAGGGTTAAATTTTACAAGTATCTAATTAATACTTGTAAGATTATTTGGCTATTGTTTTTGGGTGCAACTTGAAGGAGACTTTCTGTTTGAAGGTTTTTCTAGGAGGATCATCCATTATTATTTAGCTCAAGAACAAACTAGATAGATGATCTAGTTTGTGCCCATTTTTACCATAAATATCAATGTAAGGAAATTGTTTTTCCTTAACTTTTATTTTTATGCTTTTATATTTGCATGCATGTTACATAGATCACTAAATGAACATATTATGAGATAATTTGTTTTTAATTAGAGAGTCTAATTAGGATCTATGATCTTTCAAGTGGTATCAGAGCTAGGCTTATAATTTGCATGTTGATTTTAAGCATATTAATAAATTATGAGATAATTTATAAAAACTCAAAAATTGTGTTAGATGCGGTTTTGCCACGAAACTTTTTGGGCATGCATGCCTACTGATCTCAAAAGGTTTGTGGTAAAATTTGGTGATTTATGAAGTTATTTTGCTATTTTTAATGTTTTTTGGTAGAAAATCGAGTCAAAATGCCGTATTTTAGTTAAGAATTAACTAAAAATAGTTAAAAGTTGATTCGGGTCATAAAATATTTATGGTGTTTCATGCATATTTTCTACAGATTGTAAGTAAAATTTCGAAGGTTGGTTTGAAGTTTTGTATGTTTATTGATTTTATGAGATAAAAGTCGATAAAAGCGAAATAAATTAATCATATACTCGAAACATTTGTTCCTGCCCATGATAAATTTATGTAAATTTAAAAATATGATTTTAAAGGTAAAAGTTAAATTTAAAATATGATTTCACCTTGTTTTGATGTTTATTGGTTTTAGTGGTTAAAAACCGATAAATATCGATATTTTTCTTCATAAAATTTTATCCGAATTTTTGGGCAATTTTTCTGACATTTTGGTGTTCTTGAGAGTGTTCCAGAATACTCAATATTTTTGTTTCAATTTTTGGGTAATGTTTCAATTATTTTGGATTTATTACTTAAAAGTTATGATTTTACCGATTAAGTTAGCAAAATATCACCAAATCAAACTAATTATTCATCATTAAATTAGTGAGGACTAATTTTGAGGTCCAAAACAGTTTGAAAAATTAGTTTGGACTTAAATGAGATTTAAGAGTTGATGATTGATTTTTACAAGTTAAAAATCGATTAAATCCACAAAACCGAGATGGATACCAACGATTGATAGATAGGGCGATTTTAAGCATATTTATTTATGTTGAATGAATGATTTTCATCTATTTAAAGTATTTATTTTATTGTACCTAGTATGGCCTAGTTTATTTTAATCGTTATTGCCCGAAATGAATGGGAATAGCGATTTGTTTGTAATTAAATACGATCTCATATCGTCGATTTGTAATTAATTAATAGTTTTATTTATTTTATTAATTAATTAATGTATAATAGGAATAGCTATGTAATTTAAATTGTAATAGTTATTCTTACCGGCGTTTCCAAAAGACGGATTACATCGAGACGGAGTCTATTTTTGGAAGGTGTTCCAAATCCCACAAGAAGGAGCCACTTTTGGAATGAAGAGGCAAGGGACCAAGGAGTTGGTTTCTGATATGTAATAGTCTAGTTTATTTTAACTAGGTGGCCATACTAGGATTATTCATATGCTTGCTTGTTTATTTTCGCGCATGCCAAAATCGCCATTCACATGCATTTTATTTTCGCGTTTGTCAATTCACGTCATTTACATTCACCGACTTAGTTCACTTATAGGTAATTTATGACTAAATTAACAAGATCCCTCACATAACTAAAATTGATATTAGCCTTACCAATTAGTAACACCTATGAATCCCTTGTTCATTAGAGCCACGCTCGCCCAAGCGGGGTGTTCTCTTTTTACCTTGGGTAAGTAGGGTGGTAAACGGTTATCACGCGCCAAAATTGGTTGGACTCAACGGGGTATAAGACGGTCTTGTATTCCGGGGCTACTAGATGAATTTAAGGAAATTCGTCAACCAAGAGTTCTAGAGGTAGAATTAGTCAACCGTTGACTTATCGAATTTACACGATTATGGGATGTTTCGCCCAAGCGATGCTCATTTTTGTTTAATATTTGGGTCTTGGAATCATTTATATAATTTAGTGGGAGATCATTATATAAATGCTAAAACTTGTTAAACATGTTTTCACAAGTAATTTTAAAACAATGGATGTTAATTTTTCCTTATTTGTTGTAGCATTTTAATTCGCAATGGCAACTTCTTCAACTCCATCGACTACTTCACGAGGCAAAGATTCATGGCTAAGGTCCGTAATGGATAAATGTATCTTAAAAGATGACGATAGTAACTTTCTTGAATGGGAATCCAACATCAATAGCGCCGCGTTGTCCGACAACGTGCTCACTTACTTAACCGATGCTCCTCCTATCGAGCCCAGTCCAAAGGCTACATCGGCGGTGCGTACCGCCTATGATGACCATGTGAGGATGTCGAATGATATCAAAAATGTGTTGATATAGTCGATGTCCCCAAAGCTCAAGCTTTCATGCATTTCTTTAAATGCGTACGAGATATTCACTCGTATGATTACTATGTTTTCACAAACACCTAAAGTCCGTCAATACGATGCGGCGGCACGCTTCTTTGAAGCTAAGCTTGAGAGGGGCCAAAAGGTTGGTCCCCATGTGCTAAAAATGGTCGAATATGTCGACATCCTAGAGCGTCTAGGGTGTAAGATTGCTAAGACTCTTGTGGTGGATGTATCCTCCACTCACTTCCCACCAAGTTTGCCCACTTTAGGGTAAACTACAACATGAATGGCATGGATAAGAGTTACCATGAAATTCATGCACTCCTCACCCAATCGAAGACGGATATGGAAGCTAGTGGGAGTGAAAAAGGGGATGTTCTAACCATGAAGTTAAAGAACATGTCCCTTGGAGTTAAAAAGGGAAAGGGGAAGGAAAAGTCCCAATTCAAGAAATCGTCAAAGAAACAAGACAAGGGAAAGGGGAAAGCCGTTGAGAATGGCAAACCCAAGGCAAAAGGTGTCAAACTCTCCGAGGCCGAATGTTTCCATTGTAATGGAAAGGGGCATTATAGGAGTAGTTGTCCCAAATACTTGGAGGATCTCAAGGAAGGGCGTGTGACGCCTATTGAGATGATTTCCTCTCTCTATGTGATAGACGTTAATTATGCTTGCATTTCCACTTGGGTACCTGATACCGGATGTGGCTCTCACCTTTGTTATCATTTGCAGGGTTTAAGGGACGTGCGAGCACTAGCAAAAGGTGATGTGGATCTCCGCATGGGCAATGAAGCTAGAGTAGCGGCCGTTTCCGTGGGGACCTATGTGCTCACTTTAGATAATGGTCTAGAGTTATATTTAAATAAGTGTTATTTTGTACCAACTTTAACCAATAACATCATCTCCATTTTCGCGTTAGACGCGGAAGGCTTTTGTTTTATGATTAAGGACAATAGTTGTACTTTTTCATTGAATGATGTGGTTTATGGCAAGGCCATTTCAATTGGAGGCATTTATGTTTTAAATGATGTTAATAACGTTTATCATGTGGAAACTAAAAAGCTCAAAATGGGTGATCCAAACGAATCCTACCTTTGGCATTGTCGTTTAGGCCACATAAACGAAAGACGCATTAAGAGACTTGCTTCATCAAAAGTGCTCAAACCATTTTATTTCGAATCTTATGGTACATGCGAGTCTTGCCTTTTAGGCAAGATGACTCGTGCACCTTTTGCGGGAAAAGGGACACGAACTAGTGAGGTTTTGGCTCTCATACATACGGATGTGTGTGGACCATTAACCATCACCGCTAGAGGAGGTTTTCACTACTTCATTACTTTTACTGATGACTTGAGTAGATATGGGTATGTCTACTTGATGAAGAATAAAAGTGAAGCTTTTGATAAGTTCAAAGAGTTTCAAAATGAAGTAGAGAACCAATTGGATAAAAGGGTTAAAACCCTACGATCCGATCGTGGTGGTGAATACCTAAATTTTGAATTTGATTCACACCTAAAAGATTATGGTATAATATCACAATGGACACCTCCTGGCACACCACAATTAAATGGTGTGGCCGAAAGGAGAAAACGAACTTTATTAGACATGGTTCGGTCTATGATGAGTCGAACCGAGCTTCCTGATTCATTTTGGGGTTTTGCCCTCTTGTCTGCAATATTTTCACTAAATCGAAGCCCGACTAAAGCGGCCGATAAGACTCCATATGAGATATGGACAGGGAAAGTCCATCATTTGTCATTTATGCGCATTTGGGGTTGCGAAGCGTACGTCAAGATCAAGTCTGACAATAAACTTGCACCCAGGTCTGACAAATGTCTTTTTGTAGGATATCCAAGGGAAACACGTGGCTATTACTTCTACAATAAACACGAGAACAAAGTGTTTGTAGCTCATGATGCTGTCTTCCTAGAAAAGGAGTTTATTTCTAGGAGACAGAGTGGGAGAAAATTTGAACTTGACGAAGTTCGAGAGCCACAAACCGAGAATGAGGTAGATGAGAACGTGGAGGATAGCATTTCCTCTTCCTCTTAAACGGTAATTGTTCCTAGAATGTCAAGTAGGATTTCTAATCCACCTGACCGCTACCTTGGTAACATCGAAGAGGAAGGTGTTTTGTTACTTTTGGAAAGTGATGAACCCACTACCTACAAATCGGCCATGTCTTGTCCCGACTCCTCGCTTTGGCTAGAAGCCATACGGTCCGAAATAGATTCCATGTACGAGAACAAAGTATGGGACTTGGTGTATTTACCTGAGGGAGTGCGACCCCTTCAGTGTAAATGGATATATAAAATTAAGCTCGGCGTGGATAAACATATAGATGTTTACAAAGCTAGATTGGTGGCAAAAGGTTTCACCCAAGTTCATGGTTTACACTATGACGAAACTTTCGCTCCAGTCGCTATGCTTCGGTCAATTAGGATAATCTTAGCGGTTGTCACATTTCATGATTATGAGATTGGCAAATGGATGTCAAAACCGCCTTCTTAAAAGGGATTCTAGAAGAGGAAGTGTACATGATACAACCTGAAGGTTTTATGGATACATCTAACCCTAAGAAGGTGTGTAAGCTCAAGAAGTCCATCTATGGTCTTAAGCAAGCATCTCGGAGTTGGAACCATCGCTTTGATCATGTCATTAAACAATACGGTTTCACTAGAAGTGTTGAAGAACCGTGTTTATACATGAAGTTTATTGGGAGTAAAGTTGCATTCCTTGTCCTATATGTGGATGACATATTGCTCATCGGGAATGATGTTCCATCGCTCACTTCCGTTAAGGAGTGGCTAGGGAAACACTTCCAGATGAAGGACTTGGGAGAGGCACAATGAATCTTGGGTATCCGGATCTATAGGGATAGGTCCAAAAGGATACTAGCATTGTGTCAAGAAGCTTATATTGACAAAGTTCTTGACCGGTTCAATATGAAAGAATCCAAGAGAGGATTTCTACCTATGGGCCAAGGGATTACTTTGAGCAAGTCACAGTCTCCCTCTACCCCTAAGGAGATTGAACACATGAAGACCGTCCCATATGCTTCCGTTGTTGGGTCTATCATGTATGCTATGATTTGCACTCGTCCCGACGTTGCGTATGCCTTGAGCATAACAAGTCGTTATCAAGCCAAGCCTGGTGAGAGTCACTGGATAGCCGTAAAGAACATCCTTAAGTACTTGAGAAGGACTAAGGATTCGCTCTTAGTGTTTGGAGGAGAAACTGAGTTGCGTGTAAGAGGTTACACAGACGCAAGTTTCCAAGCCGATCGAGATGATATGAAATCCCAATCCGGCTATGTGTTTATGCTAAATGGAGGAGATGTTTGCTGGAAGAGCTTCAAGGAAAGCGTTACCGCGGATTCTACAACAGAGGTTGAGTACCTTGCAGCGTCTGAGGCTGCAAAGGAAGCTATTTAGATTAGGCAATTCATGGAGGGACTAGGAGTAGTCCATTCCGACGAAGATCCGATCACTCTATATTGTGATAACAAATGAGCTATTTTTCAAGCCAAAGAGCCGAAGTCTAGTAACAAATCTAGACACATTGAAAGGAAATACCATGTAATTAGAGATTATGTGGAAAGGAAGGAAATTGACATTTGTAAGGTTGGGACAGATGATAATATTGTTGATCCTTTAACCAAGCCTTTATCAAAGGCTAAGCATGATGGTCATGTCATCGAAATGGGATTGAGACGAATACCAGATTTTCTTTAGATTATGGATATGTAATAATTGGAGAGTGTATCTCTTATTTTATATATATGATAATCACATTCATTGTTTTTGCATTCATTTTTTTATGAATCTTTTATTTAGTGTGACTAAATTTTTAATACCTTGTTTATCTGAATAAGTTGTGGAGACAATGTTGAACACTATTCAAGTGAATAAGATGAACATTGTATTTTGTCCCTAGTCACTTAATGAGGTGACGTCTCGGAGTCACTAGATTGTAAGTCGATTGATGGTTGTTCAACACCATGAGGTCATACGTGATGACTAGTCGATTATATAGGCAGAGTGTGTGACACTTTGCCGAACAGTGATCATTTAGAGAGTCCCTAAGTTCTATTATAGACGCCTAGTCATGGCAGGGATCTCTAAGATGTTCCTATGAGTCGATTCTTTTGACTGGAGACTATTATCCAAGTCAATGCAGTTTCTGAGTGACTTTGGGTTTTGTCCTAGGTCGTGCCATGAAAGGAGGCTAAAAGGACATCTTCTGAGTCATGATGAGCTGTATTGGGCAAAGATAGATAGGGCATACAGGAATTGTCCACCCACGTTGAGTAACTATATCTCAAGGCCACTCGAGGAGTTAATGACTACAAATGCGTGGCCACGCTCGGAAGTAATATGTGGGAGATTTTCCGTTCAGATAATCACACTCCTGATCGAGAAAACCACTCGCGATATGTTCATGTGCAAGTGCGACCTGAAAGACACCTTGCATTTAGTGGGAGATTAAAATGGACAAGAGAATTGGTCGCGCACACCTTGTGTTGGACAAGTGGGAGATTGTTGGAGTTAGTGTCCTCCACAATAGTGCATTTACATAATAAATCTCATTAAAGGAATATCATCAGGATATTTAATTATTTGATCCTCGTCAATTGATTAACATAAATCGATAACGGTTGGCTAACTAGAGTTTGACGTTATTGTCGTGAGACGGCGGTGATCAACTGACCCCTTTCGGTCACACCTATAGGAACGAACCCCAATTGATAACTAATTAATTGTATGAGATACAATTTATTTAGTCCCTTGATTTATAGACTAAAAGGTTAGTCGATTATTTCTAGAGAGATTTCGAGTTGCGAACTCGAGGCACGACAGTTATTATTTAATTATGCGATAATTGAATAATAAATTTTTGGGAGACGGGTTTTAGTTAATTAATTGTTAATTCACTAAAATTGTACTAATTGATTAATGTGATTAATATTAGCACGTAAATAATATGTGTAGCGGTACACGTATATTTACGGAGTGATTTGGACGAAATTAATTGGAAGTATTTAAACATAAAACAATGTTTAAATAAAATTTACACGTATTTGTGCGACAAATATAAGAACCAAAATGGACCCGTAAATGGGACATTGGACTGTGTAAATGGAGTGTAGTGGATGATCATAATCATTTAACTTTGCTTGATTTTTCTTCCATAAGTTGTCATGTGATCATTATGCATGTAATAATGAATTGGACAAAAAAAAAAAAGAAAAATCACTCCCTCACTCCACCTCACTCCACCCGCCACTTTCCCCCTTTATACACTCCAATTGTTGTTCATTTTTACACTACACTTTGAACATTTGTATGTGTATATCTTTCATCTCTCTAAAATAATAAAACCCATAAATTACTAAGTTGTTAGTAAAAAGAAAATAATTACTAAGTTTTCTTTAGTAATATTCACATATTATCAAGGGTTAAATTTTACAAGTATCTAGTTAATACTTGTAAGATTATTTGGGTGTTGTTCTTGGGTGCAACTTGAAGGAGACTTTCTTTTTGAAGGTTTTTCTAGGAGGATCATCCATCGTTATTTAGCTCAAGAACAAACTAGATAGGTGATCTAGTTTGTGCCCATTTTTACCATAAATATCAATGTAAGGAAATTGTTTTTCCTTAACTTTTATTTTTATGCTTTTATATTTGCATGCATGTTACATAGATCACTAAATGAACATATTATGAGATAATTTATTTTTAATTAGAGAGTCTAATTAGGATCTATGATCTTTCAAAAAGAACACGTCTCTAGCTTGCCATACAACTTGTGCTCCCTAAGAGTTTCAAACAACACTTGCAAATGCTTGAGGTGCTCTTCCTTGGATAGACTATAGACCAAGATATCATTAAAGTAAACAACCACAAATCTGCCCAAGTAAGGCCTAAGTACCTCGGTCATGAGTATAATGAAGGTACTTGGTGCATTAGAAAGACCAAAGGGCATCACAAGCCACTCATATAACCCATGCTTAGTTTTGAAAGCCGTTTTCCATTCATCTCCTTCCTTGATCCTTACATAGTGGTAGCCTTGCCTTAAATCAATCTTTGAAAACAATTGAGCTCCACTAAGCTCATCCCAGATGTCATCAAGCCTAGGCATGGGGTACCTATACTTGATGGTAATGTTGTTGATGGCTCTACTATCCGTACACATCCTCCAAGACCCATCTTTCTTTGGCACTAAGAGGGCCGGGACAGGACACGGACTAAGGGACTCCCTCACAAAGCCTTTTCTCACAAGCTCTCTAATTTGTTGTTGTAGTTCTTGAGTAGCTTTAGGATCACTTCTATAGTCAGCCTTGTTTGGTAATGTAGCACCCGGAATAAAATCAATTTGATGCTCAATGCCCCTAAGAGGAGGCAAGCCACTTGGAAGCTCATTTGGGAACACATCTTCATAGGATTGGAGACGCTCTTGGACCTCTTTAGGTAGTGAAATATTCTGCCCAAAAGACACATCTTTTACAACAAGAGCATATACATCTTCATCACCCTTTAACTCTTGGAACATCTC